>NW_027456915.1:102500-242691 GCF_040206685.1 Ascaphus truei
GTGTGTGTGTGTGTGTGTTGTGTATGTGTGCTATGATACTGCCCTGTGTGTGTGTGTGTGTGTGTGTGTTGTGTATGTGTGCTATGATACTGCCCTGTGTGTGTGTTTTGTATGTGTGCTATGATACTGCCCTGTGTGCGTGTGCGTGTGTGTTGTGTATGTGTGCTATGATACTGCCCTGTGTGTGTGTGTGTGTGTGTGTGTGTGTTGTGTATGTGTGCTATGATACTGCCCTGTGTGCGTGTGCGTGTGTGTTGTGTATGTGTGCTATGATACTGCCCTGTGTGTGTGTGCGCGTGTGTGCGTGTGCGTGCGCGTGTGCGTGCGCGTGTGCATGTGCATGTGTGTGTGTGGTGCGTGCATATATATATATATACACCCGGCTAACGTGGGAAATGTACGTGCCAACATGCAGATACGGCCTTAACCCCAAATATGAAACACACCAAAAAGCAACGTCCCTCCTCATCCTCATCATCCTCCTCATCCTCCTCCTCCTCATCCTCCTCATCCTCATCCTCCTCCTCATCATCCTCCTCATCCTCCTCATCATCCTCCTCATCATCATCCTCCTCCTCATCCTCCTCCTCATCATCCTCCTCATCCTCATCCTCATCCTCCTCCTCATCATCCTCCTCATCCTCCTCATCATCCTCCTCATCATCATCCTCCTCCTCATCCTCCTCCTCATCCTCCTCCTCATCATCCTCCTCATCATCATCCTCATCCTCCTCCTCATCCTCCTCATCATCCTCATCCTCCTCATCATCCTCCTCATCATCCTCCTCCTCATCATCCTCCTCCTCATCATCCTCCTCCTCATCATCCTCCTCCTCATCCTCCTCCTCATCCTCCTCATCATCATCCTCATCATCATCCTCATCATCATCCTCCAGATTTTAACCAATACATTCACTAAACGGCTACACCAGGCCCTGCACTTTGACCCGGCCTTGACTTTGGCCCGGCCTGGACTTGGCCCGGCTTGGACTTTGGCCCGGCCTGGACTTTGGCCCGGCCTGGACTTTGGCCCGGCCTGGACTTTGGCCCGGCCTGGACTTTGCCCCGGCCTGGACTTTGGCCGGCCTGGACTTGGCCCGGCCTGGACTTTGCCCCGGCCTGCACTTGGCCCGGCCTGGACTTTGCCCCGGCCTGCACTTGGCCCGGCCTGGACTTTGCCCTGGCCTGCACTTGGCCCGGCCTGGACTTTGCCCCGGCCTGGACTTTGGCCCGGCCATGACTTTGGCCCGGCCTGGACTTTGCCCTGGCCTGGACTTTGCCCCAGCCTGGACTTTGCCCCGGCCTGGACTTTGCCCCGGCCTGCACTTTGCCCCGCCTCGACTTTGCCCGCCCTGGACTTTGGCCCAGCCTGGACTTTGGCCCGGCCTGGACTTGCCCCGGCCTGGACTTGCCCTGGACTTTGCCCGCCCTGGACTTTGCCCGGCCCTGCACTTTGCCCCGCCTGGACTTGGCCTGGCCTGGACTTTGCCCCACCCTGGACTTTGCCCCGGCCCTGGACTTTGCCCCGGCCTGGAGACTAATCGGTTTCTGCCATGTATAGAGCGGAATAGACCTCATCCTTATAAGCTTCTGCTCGCCCTTCAGAGATCCCCTGCCCTGCCCGGCCTGACTTACACTCACCCTCACCTGCCCGGCCTGACTCACACTCACCCTCACCTGCCCGGCCTGACTTACACTCACCCTCGCCTGCCCGGCCTGACTCACACTCACCCTCACCTGCCCGACCTGACTCACACTCACCCTCACCTGCCCGGCCTGACTTACACTCACCCTCACCTGCCCGGCCTGACTCACACTCACCCTCACCCGCTTTTACCATCATACTCCTGAGATCCCCTGCCCTGCCTGGCCTGACTTACACTCACCCTCACCTGCCTGGCACTCACCCTCACCCGCTTTTACCATCATACTCCTGAGATCCCCTGCCCTGCCGGCCTGACTTACACTCACCCTCACCTGCCCGGCCTGACTCACACTCACCCTCACCTGCCCAGCCTGACTCACACTCACCCTCACCTGCCCGACCTGACTTACACTCACCCTCACCTGCCCGGCCTGACTCACACTCACCCTCACCTGCCCGGCCTGACTTACACTCACCCTCACCTGCCCGGCCTGACTCACACTCACCCTCACCTGCCCGGCCTGACTTACGCTCACCCTCACCCGCTTTTACCATCATACTCCTGAGATCCGGCTACATCTGCGCACTCGCTCCTCCCGCCCTCTGTCTCTTCCCCATGACCTGCTCCCAATACGCCGCCCCAAGCGCTGTTACCGCCTGCAGTCTCCTCACGGACACGGGAGAGCAGGCGGTTTGCACCTTTGTACCAGGCAGTTTGCACCTTTGTACCAGGCAGTTTGCACCTTTGTACCAGGCGGTTTGCACCTTTGTACCAGGCGGTTTGCACCTTTGTACCAGGCGGTTTGCACCTTTGTACCAGGCGGTTTGCACCTTTGTACCAGGCGGTTTGCACCTTTGTACCAGGCGGTTTGCACCTTTGTACCAGGCGGTTTGCACCTTTGTACCAGGCAGTTTGCACCTTTGTACCAGGCGGTTTGCACCTTTGTACCAGGCGGTTTGCACCTTTGTACCAGGCGGTTTGCACCTTTGTACCAGGCAGTTTGCACCTTTGTACCAGGCGGTTTGCACCTTTGTACCAGGCGGTTTGCACCTTTGTACCAGGCGGTTTGCACCTTTGTACCAGGCGGTTTGCACCTTTGTACCAGGCGGTTTGCACCTTTGTACCAGGCGGTTTGCACCTTTGTACCAGGATCGTTCATTGAGCAGAGCGAGGTAATGAAATAAAATGCGGTTTATTCACTTAAAATATGCAGACGCGCAGTGGAACACGAAACACATGAGAGAGACGCGCACGGGGAGAGAGAGACGCGCACGGGGAGAGAGACACGCGCACGGGGAGAGAGAGACGCGCACGGGGAGAGAGAGACGCGCACGGGGAGAGAGAGACGCGCTCACTGGGGTCTGGGCTACAGAACGAGACTTTCCCAGCCGAAATGAACGAAAAAACAAAGTCTTTAGCTGACCGGGACTCAGCCCGAGACGTCCTGGAACTCAGATCGGCGTGAAGTTCCTGCCGCCGCCGCTCTCTTCCCTCCGGAGGCGCTGAAATCACTGCGCCGGGTGTTAGCTCCAAACGTCCTGGAACTCAGATCGGCGTGAAGTTCCTGCCGCCGCCGCTCTCTTCCCGCCGGAGGCGCTGAAATCACGTCCTGGAACTCAGATCGGCGTGAAGTTCCTGCCGCCGCCGCCGCTCTCTTCCCGCCGGAGGCGCTGAAATCACGTCCTGGAACTATATTCGGCTGCAATCTCGGCCGCGACCGCTGCGTTCAATTATTAGACCTTGGTCCCAAAAAGTGGGACTTCGAAAATATTTCGACCTGAAATTCCTGACGCCGTCTCGCCGCTATTTCTCCGGGAGCAGCTTTCGGTGCGTTCCAATCTGCCGCCGCTGTTCTGGCGCTTAGAATCTGATCACCGGATTGGCTGAGGGATTCTTATAGTATTTCAGAGTTCATTCAAGAAATACTACAGCCAATCCCAGCGTGGGAACTTTCTCACCAGCCAATCAGAGCGATGGGTGAACGTTAGAGGCCAGCGCTATTTCTGTGCTCGGAGATACGGTGTAACCAGTACATTATCCTAATGTCCCGTCCCCGTGATAACGGGGGGGAAACAGGTGAGGGCTTGCTAGTGAGGGTAGTCAGTGGAGGCTCCGATTAGGGGGAGGAAGAACATATAACACAGTACTCCTGGGATGATCCCATAGTGCAAATGAATGAACAGTGGAATCCCGATGAGACACTAAATGTCTGCTGCGGCAAATTGTAGTCCGAGGACTTCTATTCAACCCAGGACGTGGGTACTCGGCCTAAACCTCCTGCCCAAATAGTCTTCACACCTCTGGCATCCTCTGAGGCTTTCATGTCTGATGTCTGGGTAGACACGCTGGCACCACGCTGGCAGCCCGGTGACTCACCCAGAACATCGGTCCGGGAAACCCCAGCTCATTATACCGTGCACCAGCATATACGTACTTTAAACACACCAAAAAGCTCAAATGTATATTGTATTAAACGAAGTCTCCTGGTTATGGGAACAGAATAAGAAGCTGCACGTTATTCCCACAGCCGTATCCCCCACACACTATAACCGGACTTGGCCTTTACAACTCCCCACAACCTTATGTATTGTTGGAGCACCCTCAGAACCCCTATACCGGGTTCTGGGTGACCTGGGCATTAACTGGGTATCCCCCCTTAACCTAACTGTTCAGGGACACCTCACATCCCCCCAGTAAGTGTGTTTCCCAGACCCCCAGTAAGTGTGTTTCCCAGACCCCCAGTAAGTGTGTTTCCCAGACCCCCAGTAAGTGTGTTTCCCAGACCCCCAGTAAGTGTGTTTCCCAGACCCCCAGTAAGTGTGTTTCCCAGACCCCCAGTAAGTGTGTTTCCCAGACCCCCAGTAAGTGTGTTTCCCAGACCCCCAGTAAGTGTGTTTCCCAGACCCCCAGTAAGTGTGTTTCCCAGACCCCCAGTAAGTGTGTTTCCCAGACCCCCAGTAAGTGTGTTTCCCAGACTCCCAGTAAGTGTGTTTCCCAGACCCCCAGTAAGTATGTTTCCCAGACCCCCAGTAAGTGTGTTTCCCAGACCCCCAGTAAGTGTGTTTCCCAGACCCCCATTAAGTGTGTTTCCCAGACCCCCAGTAAGTGTGTTTCCCAGACCCCCAGTAAGTGTGTTTCCCAGACCCCCAGTAAGTGTGTTTCCCAGACCCCCAGTAAGTGTGTTTCCCAGACCCCCAGTAAGTGTGTTTCCCAGACCCCCAGTAAGTGTGTTTCCCAGACCCCCAGTAAGTGTGTTTCCTCCTGTATATTGTAAACCTGTGTGTGCGTCTGTTTCCAAGGAACACATCACCATGTATTTTACCTCCTTGTTTTGCTGAGCGATTTGACCCGGTATAAAGGTGTAATAAGTACCTGTCTCCCGGGACACGCTGTCCTTCATAAGACCAAAGTGTACTAATGGCAGCAGTGTGTGGGGTTGTGATGATGCCACAGCAGTGTGTAAGGTTGTGATATCACAGCAGTCTGTGGGGTTGTGATGATGTCACATCAGTATATGGGGTTGTGATGATGTCAAAGCAGTGTGTAGGGTTGTGATGATGTCACAGCAGTGTGTAAGGTTGTGATGATGTCAAAGCAATGTGTGGGGTTGTGATGATGTCACAGCAGTGTGTAGGGTTGTGATGATGTCACAGCAGTGTGTGGGGTTGTGATGATGCCACAGCAGTGTGTGGGGTTGTGATGATGTCACAGCAGTATGTAGGGTTGTGATGATGTCACAGCAGTGTGTGGGGTTGTGATGATGCCACAGCAGTGTGTGGGGTTGTGATGATGTCACAGCAGTGTGTAGGGTTGTGATGATGTCACAGCAGTGTGTAGGGTTGTGATGATGTCACAGCAGTGTGTAGGGTTGTGATGATGTCACAGCAGTGTGTGGGGTTGTGATGATACCACAGCAGTGTGTGGGGTTGTGATGATGTCACAGCAGTGTGTAGGGTTGTGATGATGTCACAGCAGTGTTTGGGGTTGTGATGATGTCACAGAAGTGTGTGGGGTTTTGATGATGTCACAGCAGTGTGTGGGGTTGTGATGATTTCACAGCAGTAGTGTGGGGGTTGTGATGATGTCACAGCAGTGTGTGTGGTTGTGATGATGTCACAGCAGTGCGTGTCATTGTGATGTCACAGCAGCGTGTGATTGTAGTGATGTCACAGCAGCGAGGGTCATTGTGATGAAGTCACAGCAGAGCGTGTCATTGTGATGATGTCACTGTGTTTTTCAGGCCGTCGGATGCAGGCTGTATTGAGGAACGTCTTCCCTGTAAGGGAAAAGTCTCCATTTCAGGTGAGCCAGGGCGACTAGGGGGATTTAGGGGGCAGTACTGTGTGTTAGGGGGTAGGAGGAGGTAACAGCCTGTCTTAGGGGAGTAGGAGGGGGCAGTAGTGTGTGTCAGGGTGGAGGGGGCAGTAGTGTGTGTCGGGGTGGAGGGGGCAGTAGTGTGTGTCGGGGTGGAGGGGGCAGTAGTGTGTCGGGGTTAGGAGGGGGCAGTAGTGTATGTTGGGGTAGGAGAGGGTAGCAGTGTTTGTTGGGGTAGGAGAGGGTAGCAGTGTTTGTTGGGGTAGGAGGGGTCAGTAGTGTGTGTTGGGGAGGAGGGGCAGTAGTCTGTGTCAGGTAGGAGGGGGCAGTAGTGTGTGTTGGGGAGGAGGGGCAGTAGTCTGTGTCAGGGTTGGAGGGGGCAGTAGTGTGTGTCAGGATTGGAGGGGGCAGTAGTGTGTGTCCGGGGGGCAGGAGGGGGCAGCAGGTATGTGTTAGGGGGTAGGAAGGGGCAATAGTGTGTGGCAGGGTTAGGAGGGACAGTAGTTTGTACATCCAAACGAAGACACATCTGTACCTCCTGTAACTTCCTACATCCAAACGCAGACACATCTGTACCTCCTGTAACTTCCTACATCCAAACGCAGACACATCTGTACCACGTGTAACTTCCTACATCCAAATGCAGACACATCTGTACCTCCTGTAACTTCCTACATCCAAACGCAGACACATCTGTACCTCCTGTAACTTCCTACATCCAAACGCGGACACATCTGTACCTCCTGTAACTTCCTACATCCAAACGCGGACACATCTGTACCTCCTGTAACTTCCTACATCCAAACGCAGACACATCTGTACCTCCTGTAACTTCCTACATCCAAACGCAGACACATCTGTACCTCCTGTAACTTCCTACATCCAAACGCAGACACATCTGTACCTCCTGTAACTTCCTGCATCCAAACGCAGACACATCTGTACCACCTGTAACTTCCTACATCCAAACGCAGACACATCTGTACCTCCTGTAACTTCCTGCATCCAAACGCAGACACATCTGTACCTCCTGTAACTTCCTGCATCCAAACGCAGACACATCTGTACCTCCTGTAACTTCCTACATCCAAACGCAGACACATCTGTACCTCCTGTAACTTCCTACATCCAAACGCAGACACATCTGTACCTCCTGTAACTTCCTACATCCAAACGCAGACACGTCTGTACCTCCTGTAACTTCCTACATCCAAACGCGGACACATCTGTACCTCCTGTAACTTCCTACATCCAAACACAGACACATCTGTACCTCCTGTAACTTCCTACATCCAAACGCAGACACATCTGTACCACCTGTAACTTCCTACATCCAAACGCAGACACATCTGTACCTCCTGTAACTTCCTACATCCAAACGCAGACACATCTGTACCTCCTGTAACTTCCTACATCCAAACGCAGACACATCTGTACCTCCTGTAACTTCCTACATCCAAACGCCGCCACATCTGTAACTCCTGTAACTTCCTACATCCAAACGCAGACGCATCTGTACCTCCTGTAACTTCCTACATCTAAACGCAGACGCATCTGTACCTCCTGTAACTTCCTACATCCAAACGCAGACACATCTGTACCTCCTGTAACTTCCTACATTCAAACGCAGACACATCTGTACCTCCTGTTACTTCCTACATCCAAACGCAGACACATCTGTACCTCCTGTAACTTCCTACATCCAAACGCGGACACATCTGTACCTCCTGTAACTTCCTACATCCAAACGCAGACACATCTGTACCTCCTGTAACTTCCTACATCCAAACGCAGACACATCTGTACCAGCTGTAACTTCCTACATCCAAACGCAGACACATCTGTACCTCCTGTAACTTCCTACATCCAAACGCAGACACATCTGTACCACCTGTAACTTCCTACATCCAAACGCAGACACATCTGTACCTCCTGTAACTTCCTACATCGAAACGCAGACACATCTGTACCTCCTGTAACTTCCTACATCCAAACGCAGACACATCTGTTCCTCCTGCAACTTCCTACATCCAAACGCAGACACATCTGTACCTCCTGTAACTTCCTACATCCAAACGCAGACACATCTGTACCTCCTGTAACTTCCTACATCCAAACGCGGACACATCTGTACCTCCTGTAACTTCCTACATCCAAACGCGGACACATCTGTACCACCTGTAACTTCCTACATCCAAACGCAGACACATCTGTACCTCCTGTAACTTCCTACATCCAAACGCAGACACATCTGTACCTCCTGTAACTTCCTACATCCAAACGCAGACACATCTGTACCACGTGTAACTTCCTACATCCAAACGCAGACACATCTGTACCTCCTGTAACTTCCTACATCCAAACGCAGACACATCTGTACCTCCTGTAACTTCCTACATCCAAACGCGGACACATCTGTACCTCCTGTAACTTCCTACATCCAAACGCGGACACATCTGTACCTCCTGTAACTTCCTACATCCAAACGCAGACACATCTGTACCTCCTGTAACTTCCTACATCCAAACGCAGACACATCTGTACCTCCTGTAACTTCCTACATCCAAACGCAGACACATCTGTACCTCCTGTAACTTCCTGCATCCAAACGCAGACACATCTGTACCACCTGTAACTTCCTACATCCAAACGCAGACACATCTGTACCTCCTGTAACTTCCTGCATCCAAACGCAGACACATCTGTACCTCCTGTAACTTCCTACATCCAAACGCAGACACATCTGTACCTCCTGTAACTTCCTACATCCAAACGCAGACACATCTGTACCTCCTGTAACTTCCTACATCCAAACGCAGACACGTCTGTACCTCCTGTAACTTCCTACATCCAAACGCGGACACATCTGTACCTCCTGTAACTTCCTACATCCAAACGCAGACACATCTGTACCTCCTGTAACTTCCTACATCCAAACGCAGACACATCTGTACCACCTGTAACTTCCTACATCCAAACGCAGACACATCTGTACCTCCTGTAACTTCCTACATCCAAACGCAGACACATCTGTACCTCCTGTAACTTCCTACATCCAAACGCAGACACATCTGTACCTCCTGTAACTTCCTACATCCAAACGCCGCCACATCTGTAACTCCTGTAACTTCCTACATCCAAACGCAGACACATCTGTACCTCCTGTAACTTCCTACATCTAAACGCAGACGCATCTGTACCTCCTGTAACTTCCTACATCCAAACGCAGACACATCTGTACCTCCTGTAACTTCCTACATTCAAACGCAGACACATCTGTACCTCCTGTAACTTCCTACATCCAAACGCAGACACATCTGTACCTCCTGTAACTTCCTACATCCAAACGCGGACACATCTGTACCTCCTGTAACTTCCTACATCCAAACGCAGACACATCTGTACCTCCTGTAACTTCCTACATCCAAACGCAGACACATCTGTACCACCTGTAACTTCCTACATCCAAACGCAGACACATCTGTACCTCCTGTAACTTCCTACATCCAAACGCAGACACATCTGTACCACCTGTAACTTCCTACATCCAAACGCAGACACATCTGTACCTCCTGTAACTTCCTACATCGAAACGCAGACACATCTGTACCTCCTGTAACTTCCTACATCCAAACGCAGACACATCTGTTCCTCCTGCAACTTCCTACATCCAAACGCAGACACAGCTGTACCTCCTGTAACTTCCTACATCCAAACGCAGACACATCTGTACCTCCTGTAACTTCCTACATCCAAACGCGGACACATCTGTACCTCCTGTAACTTCCTACATCCAAACGCGGACACATCTGTACCACCTGTAACTTCCTACATCCAAACGCAGACACATCTGTACCTCCTGTAACTTCCTACATCCAAACGCAGACACATCTGTACCACCTGTAACTTCCTACATCCAAACGCAGACACATCTGTACCACCTGTAACTTCCTACATCCAAACGCAGACACATCTGCACCTCTTGTAACTTCCTACATCCAAACGCAGGCACATCTGTACCTCCTGTAACTTCCTACATCCAAACGCAGGCACATCTGTACCTCCTGTAACTTCCTACATCCAAACGCAGACACATCTGTACCACTGTAACTTCCTACATCCAAACGCAGACACATCTGTACCTCCTGTAACTTCCTACATCCAAACGCAGACACATCTGTACCTCCTGTAACTTCCTACATCGAAACGCAGACACATCTGTACCTCATGTAACTTCCTACATCCAAACGCGGACACATCTGTACCTCCTGTAACTTCCTACATCCAAACGCAGACACATCTGTACCACCTGTAACTTCCTACATCCAAACGCAGACACATCTGTTCCTCCTGCAACTTCCTACATCCAAACGCGGACGCATCTGTACCTCCTGTAACTTCCTACATCGAAACGCAGACACATCTGTACCTCCTGTAACTTCCTACATCCAAACGCGGACACATCTGTACCTCCTGTAACTTCCTACATCCAAACGCGGACACATCTGTACCTCCTGTAACTTCCTACATCCAAACGCAGACACATCTGTACCACCTGTAACTTCCTACATCCAAACGCAGACACATCTGTACCTCCTGTAACTTCCTACATCCAAACGCAGACACATCTGTACCTCCTGTAACTTCCTACATCCAAACGCAGACACATCTGTACCTCCTGTAACTTCCTACATCCAAACGCAGACACATCTGTTCCTCCTGCAACTTCCTACATCCAAACGCAGACACATCTGTACCTCCTGTAACTTCCTACATCCAAACGCGGACACATCTGTACCTCCTGTAACTTCCTACATCCAAACGCGGACACATCTGTACCACCTGTAACTTCCTACATCCAAACGCAGACACATCTGTACCTCCTGTAACTTCCTACATCCAAACGCAGACACATCTGTACCACCTGTAACTTCCTACATCCAAACGCAGACACATCTGTACCACCTGTAACTTCCTACATCCAAACGCAGACACATCTGTACCTCTTGTAACTTCCTACATCCAAACGCAGGCGCATCTGTACCTCCTGTTACTTCCTACATCCAAACGCAGACGCATCTGTACCTCCTGTAACTTCCTACATCCAAACGCAGACACATCTGTACCTCCTGTAACTTCCTACATCCAAACGCAGACACATCTGTACCACCTGTAACTTCCTACATCCAAACGCAGACACATCTGTACCTCCTGTAACTCCCTACATCCAAACGCAGACACATCTGTACCTCCTGTAACTTCCTACATCCAAACGCAGACACATCTGTACCTCCTGTAACTTCCTACATCCAAACGCAGACACATCTGTACCTCCTGTAACTTCCTACATCCAAACGCAGACACATCTGTACCATTGTAACTCCCTACATCCAAACGCAGACACATCTGTACCTCCTGTAACTTCCTACATCCAAACGCAGACACGTCTGTACCTCCTGTAACTTCCTACATCCAAACGCAGACACATCTGTACCTCCTGTAACTTCCTGCATCCAAACGCAGACACATCTGTACCACCTGTAACTTCCTGCATCCAAACGCAGACACATCTGTACCACCTGTAACTTTCTGCATCCAAACGCAGACACATCTGTACCTCCTGTAACTTCCTGCATCCAAACGCAGACACATCTGTACCTCCTGTAACTTCCTACATCCAAACGCAGACACATCTGTACCATTGTAACTTCCTACATCCAAACGCAGACACATCTGTACCTCCTGTAATTTCCTGCATCCAAACGCAGACACATCTGTACCTCCTGTAACTTCCTACATCCAAACGCAGACACATCTGTACCTCCTGTAACTTCCTACATCCAAACGCAGACACATCTGTACCTCCTGTAACTTCCTACATCCAAACGCAGACACATCTGTACCTCCTGTAACTTCCTACATCCAAACGCAGACACATCTGTACCTCCTGTAACTTCCTGCATCCAAACGCAGACACATCTGTACCTCCTGTAACTTCCTGCATCCAAACGCAGACACATCTGTACCTCCTGTAACTTCCTGCATCCAAACGCAGACACATCTGTACCTCCTGTAACTTCCTGCATCCAAACGCAGACACATCTGTACCTCCTGTAACTTCCTGCATCCAAACGCAGACACATCTGTACCTCCTGTAACTTCCTGCATCCAAACGCAGACACATCTGTACCTCCTGTAACTTCCTACATCCAAACGCAGGCACATCTGTACCTCCTGTAACTTCCTACATCCAAACGCAGACACATCTGTACCTCCTGTAACTTCCTACATCCAAACGCAGACACATCTGTACCTCCTGTAACTTCCTACATCCAAACGCAGACACATCTGTACCTCCTGTAACTTCCTACATCCAAACGCAGACACATCTGTACCTCCTGTAACTTCCTACATCCAAACGCAGACACGTCTGTACCACCGGTAACTTCCTACATCCAAACGCAGACACATCTGTACCTCCTGTAACTTCCTACATCCAAACGCAGACACATCTGTACCTCCTGTAACTTCCTACATCCAAACGCAGACACATCTGTACCTCCTGTAACTTCCTACATCCAAACGCAGACACATCTGTACCTCCTGTAACTTCCTACATCCAAACGCAGACACATCTGTACCACCTGTAACTTCCTACATCCAAACGCAGACACATCTGTACCTCCTGTAACTTCCTACATCCAAACGCAGACACATCTGTACCACCTGTAACTTCCTACATCCAAACGCAGACACATCTGTACCTCCTGTAACTTCCTACATCCAAACGCAGACACATCTGTACCTCCTGTAACTTCCTGCATCCAAAAGCAGACACATCTGTACCACCTGTAACTTCCTGCATCCAAACGCAGACACATCTGTACCTCCTGTAACTTCCTACATCCAAACGCAGACACATCTGTACCTCCTGTAACTTCCTACATCCAAACGCAGACACATCTGTACCTCCTGTAACTTCCTACATCCAAACGCGGACACATCTGTACCTCCTGTAACTTCCTACATCCAAACGCAGACACATCTGTACCTCCTGTAACTTCCTACATCCAAACGCAGACACATCTGTACCTCTTGTAACTTCCTACATCCAAACGCGGACACATCTGTACCTCCTGTAACTGCCTACATGCAAACGCAGACACATCTGTACCTCCTGTAACTTCCTGCATCCAAACGCAGACACATCTGTACCTCCTGTAACTTCCTACATCCAAACGCAGGCACATCTGTACCTCCTGTAACTTCCTACATCCAAACGCAGACACATCTGTACCACCTGTAACTTCCTACATCCAAACGCAGACACATCTGTACCTCCTGTAACTTCCCACATCCAAACGCTGGCACATCTGTACCTCCTGTAACTTCCTACATCCAAACGCAGACACATCTGTACCTCCTGTAACTTCCTACATCCAAACGCGGACACATCTGTACCTCCTGTAACTTCCTACATCCAAACGCAGACACATCTGTACCTCCTGTAACTTCCTACATCCAAACGCAGACACATCTGTACCACGTGTAACTTCCTACATCCAAACGCAGACACATCTGTACCTCCGGTAACTTCCTACATCCAAACGCAGACACATCTGTACCTCCTGTAACTTCCTACATTCAAACGCAGACACATCTGTACCACCGGTAACTTCCTACATCCAAACGCAGACACATCTGTACCTCCTGTAACTTCCTACATCCAAACGCAGACACATCTGTACCTCCTGTAACTTCCTACATCCAAACGCAGACACATCTGTACCTCCTGTAACTTCCTACATCCAAACGCAGACACATCTGTACCTCCTGTAACTTCCTACATCCAAACGCGGACACATCTGTACCTCCTGTAACTTCCTACATCCAAACGCAGACACATCTGTACCTGCTGTAACTTCCTTCATCCAAACGCAGACACATCTGTACCTCCTGTAACTTCCTACATCCAAACGCAGGCACATCTGTACCTCCTGTAACTTCCTACATCCAAACGCAGACACATCTGTACCTCCTGTAACTTCCTACATCCAAACGCGGACGCATCTGTACCTCCTGTAACTTCCTATATCCAAACGCAGACACATCTGTACCTCCTGTAACTTCCTACATCCAAACGCAGACACATCTGTACCTCCTGTAACTTCCTACATCCAAACGCGGACACATCTGTACCTCCTGTAACTTCCTACATCCAAACGCAGACGCATCTGTACCTCCTGTAACTTCCTACATCCAAACGCGGACACATCTGTACCTCCTGTAACTTCCTACATCCAAACGCAGGCACATCTGTACCTCCTGTAACTTCCTACATCCAAACGCAGACACATCTGTACCTCCTGTAACTTCCTACATCCAAACGCAGACACATCTGTACCACCTGTAACTTCCTACATCCAAACGCGGACACATCTGTACCTCCTGTAACTTCCTACATCCAAACGCAGACACATCTGTACCTCCTGTAACTTCCTACATCCAAACGCAGACACATCTGTACCTCCTGTAACTTCCTACATCCAAACGCAGACACATCTGTACCTCCTGTAACTTCCTACATCCAAACGCAGACACATCTGTACCACCTGTAACTTCCTACATCCAAACGCAGACACATCTGTACCTCCTGTAACTTCCTACATCCAGACACAGACACATCTGTACCTCCTGTAACTTCCTACATCCAAACGCAGGCACATCTGTACCACTGTAACTTCCTACATCCAAACACAGACACATCTGTACCTCCTGTAACTTCCTACATCCAAACGCAGACACATCTGTACCTCCTGTAACTTCCTACATCCAAACGCAGACACATCTGTACCTCCTGTAACTTCCTACATCCAAACGCAGACACATCTGTACCTCCTGTAACTTCCTACATCCAAACGCGGACACATCTGTACCTCCTGTAACTTCCTACATCCAAACGCAGACACATCTGTACCTCCTGTAACTTCCTACATCCAAACGCAGACACATCTGTACCTCCTGTAACTTCCTACATCCAAACGCAGACACATCTGTACCTCCTGTAACTTCCTACATCCAAACGCAGACACATCTGTACCTCCTGTAACTTCCTACATCCAAACGCAGACACATCTGTACCTCCTGTAACTTCATACATCCAAACGCAGACACATCTGTACCTCCTGTAACTTCCTACATCCAAACGCAGACACATCTGTACCTCCTGTAACTTCCTACATCCAAACGCAGACACATCTGTACCTCCTGTAACTTCCTACATCCAAACGCAGACACATCTGTACCTCCTGTAACTTCCTACATCCAAACGCAGACACATCTGTACCTCCTGTAACTTCCTACATCCAAACGCAGACACATCTGTACCTCCTGTAACTTCCTACATCCAAACGCAGACACATCTGTACCTCCTGTAACTTCCTACATCCAAACGCAGACACATCTGTACCTCCTGTAACTTCCTACATCCAAACGCGGACACATCTGTACCTCCTGTAACTTCCTACATCCAAACGCAGACACATCTGTACCTCCTGTAACTTCCTACATCCAAACGCAGGCACATCTGTACCTCCTGTAACTTCCTACATCCAAACGCAGACACATCTGTACCACCTGTAACTTCCTACATCCAGACACAGACACATCTGTACCTCCTGTAACTTCCTACATCCAAACGCAGGCACATCTGTACCTCCTGTTACTTCCTACATCCAAACACAGACACATCTGTACCTACTGTAACTTCCTACATCCAAACGCAGACACATCTGTACCTCCTGTAACTTCCTACATCCAAACGCAGACACATCTGTACCTCCTGTAACTTCCTACATCCAAACGCAGACACATCTGTACCTCCTGTAACTTCCTACATCCAAACGCGGACACATCTGTACCACCTGTAACTTCCTACATCCAAACGCAGGCACATCTGTATCTCCTGTAACTTCCTACATCCAAACGCAGACACATCTGTACCTCCTGTAACTTCCTACATCCAAACGCAGACACATCTGTACCACCTGTAACTTCCTACATCCAAATGCAGACACATCTGTACCTCCTGTAACTTCCTACATCCAAACGCAGACACATCTGTACCATTGTAACTTCCTACATCCAAACGCAGGCACATCTGTACCTCCTGTAACTTCCCACATCCAAACGCAGACACATCTGTACCTCCTGTAACTTCCTACATCCAAACGCAGGCACATCTGTACCTCCTGTAACTCCCTACATCCAAACGCAGACACATCTGTACCTCCTGTAACTTCCTACATCCAAACGCAGACACATCTGTACCTCCTGTAACTTCCTACATCCAAACGCAGACACATCTGTACCTCCTGTAACTTCCTACATCTAAACGCAGGCACATCTGTACCTCCTGTAACTTCAAACATCCAAACGCAGACACATCTGTACCACCTGTAACTTCCTACATCCAAACGCAGGCACATCTGTACCACCTGTAACTTCCTACATCCAAACGCAGACACATCTGTACCTCCTGTAACTTCCTACATCCAAACGCAGACACATCTGTACCTCCTGTAACTTCCTACATCTAAACGCAGGCACATCTGTACCTCCTGTAACTTCCTACATCCAAACGCAGACACATCTGTACCTCCTGTAACTTCCTACATCCAAATGCAGACACATCTCTACCTCCTGTAACTTCCTACATCCAAACGCAGACACATCTGTATCTCCTGTAACTTCCTACATCCAAACGCAGACACATCTGTACCTCCTGTAACTTCCTACATCCAAACGCAGACACATCTGTACCTCCTGTAACTTCCTACATCCAAATGCAGACACATCTGTACCTCCTGTAACTTCCTACATCCAAACGCAGACACATCTGTACCTCCTGTAACTTCCTGCATCCAAACGCAGACCCATCTGTACCTCCTGTAACTTCCTGCATCCAAACGCAGACACATCTGTACCTCCTGTAACTTCCTACATCCAAACGCAGACACATCTGTACCTCCTGTAACTTCCTACATCCAAACGCAGACACGTCTGTACCTCCTGTAACTTCCTACATCCAAACGCAGACACATCTGTACCTCCTGTAACTTCCTACATCCAAACGCAGACACATCTGTACCTCCTGTAACTTCCTACATCCAAACGCGGACACATCTGTACCTCCTGTAACTTCCTACATCCAAACGCAGACACATCTGTACCTCCTGTAACTTCCTACATCCAAACGCGGACACATCTGTACCTCCTGTAACTTCCTACATCCAAACGCAGACACATCTGTACCTCCTGTAACTTCCTACATCCAAACGCAGACACATCTGTACCTCCTGTAACTTCCTACATCCAAACGCAGACACATCTGTACCTCCTGTAACTCCCTACATCCAGACACAGACACATCTGTACCTCCTGTAACTTCCTACATCCAAACGCAGACACATCTGTACCTCCTGTAACTTCCTACATCCAAACGCAGACACATCTGTACCTCCTGTAACTTCCTACATCCAAACGCAGGCACATCTGTACCTCCTGTAACTTCCTACATCCAAACGCAGATACATCTGTACCTCCTGTAACTTCCTACATCCAAATGCAGACACATCTGTACCTCCTGTAACTTCCTGCATCCAAACGCAGACACATCTGTACCTCCTGTAACTTCCTACATCCAAAAGCGGACACATCTGTACCTCCTGTAACTTCCTACATCCAAACGCGGACACATCTGTACCTCCTGTAACTTCCTACATCCAAACGCAGACACATCTGTACCTCCTGTAACTTCCTACATCCAAACGCGGACACATCTGTACCTCCTGTAACTTCCTACATCCAAACGCGGACACATCTGTACCTCCTTTAACTTCCTTCATCCAAACGCGGACACATCTGTACCTCCTGTAACTTCCTGCATCCAAACGCAGACACATCTGTACCTCCTGTAACTTCCTACATCCAAACGCGGACACATCTGTACCTCCTGTAACTTCCTACATCCAAACGCAGACACATCTGTACCTCCTGTAACTTCCTACATCCAAACGCAGACACATCTGTACCTCCTGTAACTTCCTACATCCAAACGCGGACACATCTGTACCTCCTGTAACTTCCTACATCCAAACGCAGACACATCTGTACCTCCTGTAACTTCCTACATCCAAACGCAGACACATCTGTACCTCCTGTAACTTCCTACATCCAAACGCAGACACATCTGTACCACCTGTAACATCCTACATCCAAACGCAGACACATCTGTACCTCCTGTAACTTCCTACATCCAAACGCAGACACATCTGTACCTCCTGTAACTTCCTACATCCAAACGCAGACACATCTGTACCTCCTGTAACTTCCTGCATCCAAACGCAGACACATCTGTACCTCCTGTAACTTCCTACATCGAAACGCAGACACATCTGTACCTCCTGTAACTTCCTACATCCAAACGCAGACACATCTGTACCACCTGTAACTTCCTACATCCAAACGCAGGCACATCTGTACCTCCTGTAACTTCCTACATCCAAACGCAGACACATCTGTACCACCTGTAACTTCCTACATCCAAACGCAGACACATCTGTACCTCCTGTAACTTCCTACATCCAAACGCAGACACATCTGTACCTCCTGTAACTTCCTACATCCAAACGCGGACACATCTGTACCACCTGTAACTTCCTACATCCTGACACAGACACATCTGTACCTCCTGTAACTTCCTACATCCAAACGCGGACACATCTGTACCACCTGTAACTTCCTACATCCAGACACAGACACATCTGTACCTCCTGTAACTTCCTACATCCAAACGCGGACACATCTGTACCTCCTGTAACTTCCTACATCCAAACGCAGACACATCTGTACCTCCTGTAACTTCCTACATCCAAACGCAGACACATCTGTACCACCTGTAACTTCCTACATCCAAACGCGGACACATCTGTACCTCCTGTAACTTCCTACATCCAAACGCAGACACATCTGTACCTCCTGTAACTTCCTACATCCAAACGCAGACACATCTGTACCTCCTGTAACTTCCTACATCCAAACGCAGACACATCTGTACCACCTGTAACTTCCTACATCCAAACGCAGACACATCTGTACCTCCTGTAACTTCCTACATCCAAACGCAGACACATCTGTACCTCCTGTAACTTCCTACATCCAAACGCGGACACATCTGTACCTCCTGTAACTTCCTACATCCAAACGCAGACACATCTGTACCTCCTGTAACTTCCTACATCCAAACGCAGACACATCTGTACCACCTGTAACATCCTACATCCAAACGCAGACACATCTGTACCTCCTGTAACTTCCTACATCCAAACGCAGACACATCTGTACCTCCTGTAACTTCCTACATCCAAACGCAGACACATCTGTACCTCCTGTAACTTCCTGCATCCAAACGCAGACACATCTGTACCTCCTGTAACTTCCTACATCGAAACGCAGACACATCTGTACCTCCTGTAACTTCCTACATCCAAACGCAGACACATCTGTACCACCTGTAACTTCCTACATCCAAACGCAGGCACATCTGTACCTCCTGTAACTTCCTACATCCAAACGCAGACACATCTGTACCTCCTGTAACTCCCTACATCCAAACGCGGACACATCTGTACCACCTGTAACTTCCTACATCCAGATACAGACACATCTGTACCTCCTGTAACTTCCTACATCCAAACGCAGACACATCTGTACCTCCTGTAACTTCCTACATCCAGACACAGACACATCTGTACCTCCTGTAACTTTCTACATCCAAACGCGGACACATCTGTACCTCCTGTAACTTCCTACATCCAAACGCAGACACATCTGTACCTCCTGTAACTTCCTACATCCAAACGCAGACACATCTGTACCACCTGTAACTTCCTACATCCAAACGCGGACACATCTGTACCTCCTGTAACTTCCTACATCCAAACGCAGACACATCTGTACCTCCTGTAACTTCCTACATCCAAACGCAGACACATCTGTACCTCCTGTAACTTCCTACATCCAAACGCAGACACATCTGTACCACCTGTAACTTCCTACATCCAAACGCAGACACATCTGTACCTCCTGTAACTTCCTACATCCAAACGCAGACACATCTGTACCTCCTGTAACTTCCTACATCCAAACGCGGACACATCTGTACCTCCTGTAACTTCCTACATCCAAACGCAGACACATTTGTACCTCCTGTAACTTCCTACATCCAAACGCGGACACATCTGTACCTCCTGTAACTTCCTACATCCAAACGCAGACACATCTGTACCTCCTGTAACTTCCTACATCCAAACGCAGACACATCTGTACCTCCTGTAACGTCCTACATCTAAACGCAGGCACATCTGTACCTCCTGTAACTTCCTACATCCAAACGCAGACACATCTGTACCACCTGTAACTTCCTACATCCAAACGCAGGCACATCTGTACCACCTGTAACTTCCTACATCCAAACGCAGACACATCTGTACCTCCTGTAACTTCCTACATCTAAACGCAGGCACATCTGTACCTCCTGTAACTTCCTACATCCAAACGCAGGCACATCTGTACCTCCTGTAACTTCCTACATCCAAACGCAGACACATCTCTACCTCCTGTAACTTCCTACATCCAAACGCAGACACATCTCTACCTCCTGTAACTTCCTACATCCAAACGCAGACACATCTGTATCTCCTGTAACTTCCTACATCCAAACGCAGACACATCTGTACCTCCTGTAACTTCCTACATCCAAACGCAGACACATCTGTACCTCCTGTAACTTCCTACATCCAAATGCAGACACATCTGTACCTCCTGTAACTTCCTACATCCAAACGCAGACATATCTGTACCTCCTGTAACTTCCTGCATCCAAACGCAGACCCATCTGTACCTCCTGTAACTTCCTGCATCCAAACGCAGACACATCTGTACCTCCTGTAACTTCCTACATCCAAACGCAGACACATCTGTACCTCCTGTAACTTCCTACATCCAAACGCAGACACGTCTGTACCTCCTGTAACTTCCTACATCCAAACGCAGACACATCTGTACCTCCTGTAACTTCCTACATCCAAACGCAGACACATCTGTACCTCCTGTAACTTCCTACATCCAAACGCGGACACATCTGTACCTCCTGTAACTTCCTACATCCAAACGCAGACACATCTGTACCTCCTGTAACTTCCTACATCCAAACGCGGACACATCTGTACCTCCTGTAACTTCCTACATCCAAACGCAGACACATCTGTACCTCCTGTAACTTCCTACATCCAAACGCAGACACATCTGTACCTCCTGTAACTTCCTACATCCAAACGCAGACACATCTGTACCTCCTGTAACTCCCTACATCCAGACACAGACACATCTGTACCTCCTGTAACTTCCTACATCCAAACGCAGACACATCTGTACCTCCTGTAACTTCCTACATCCAAACGCAGACACATCTGTACCTCCTGTAACTTCCTACATCCAAACGCAGGCACATCTGTACCTCCTGTAACTTCCTACATCCAAACGCAGATACATCTGTACCTCCTGTAACTTCCTACATCCAAATGCAGACACATCTGTACCTCCTGTAACTTCCTACATCCAGAAGCGGACACATCTGTACCTCCTGTAACTTCCTACATCCAAACGCGGACACATCTGTACCTCCTGTAACTTCCTACATCCAAACGCGGACACATCTGTACCTCCTGTAACTTCCTACATCCAAACGCAGACACATCTGTACCTCCTGTAACTTCCTACATCCAAACGCGGACACATCTGTACCTCCTGTAACTTCCTACATCCAAACGCAGACACATTTGTACCTCCTGTAACTTCCTACATCCAAACGCGGACACATCTGTACCACCTGTAACTTCCTACATCCAAACACAGACACATCTGTACCACCTGTAACTTCCTACATCCAAACGCAGACACATCTGTACCTCCTGTAACTTCCCACATCCAAACGCAGACACATCTGTACCTCCTGTAACTTCCTACATCCAAACGCAGACACATCTGTACCTCCTGTAACTTCCTGCATCCAAACGCAGACACATCTGTACCTCCTGTAACTTCCTACATCCAAACGCAGACACATCTGTACCTCCTGTAACTTCCTACATCCAAACGCAGACACATCTGTACCTCCTTTAACTTCCTTCATCCAAACGCGGACACATCTGTACCTCCTGTAACTTCCTGCATCCAAACGCAGACACATCTGTACCTCCTGTAACTTCCTACATCCAAACGCGGACACATCTGTACCTCCTGTAACTTCCTACATCCAAACGCAGACACATCTGTACCTCCTGTAACTTCCTACATCCAAACGCAGACACATCTGTACCTCCTGTAACTTCCTACATCCAAACGCGGACACATCTGTACCTCCTGTAACTTCCTACATCCAAACGCAGACACATCTGTACCTCCTGTAACTTCCTACATCCAAACGCAGACACATCTGTACCTCCTGTAACTTCCTACATCCAAACGCAGACACATCTGTACCTCCTGTAACTTCCTACATCCAAACGCAGACACATCTGTACCTCCTGTAACTCCCTACATCCAGACACAGACACATCTGTACCTCCTGTAACTTCCTACATCCAAACGCAGACACATCTGTACCTCCTGTAACTTCCTACATCCAAACGCAGACACATCTGTACCTCCTGTAACTTCCTACATCCAAACGCAGGCACATCTGTACCTCCTGTAACTTCCTACATCCAAACGCAGATACATCTGTACCTCCTGTAACTTCCTACATCCAAATGCAGACACATCTGTACCTCCTGTAACTTCCTACATCCAAAAGCGGACACATCTGTACCTCCTGTAACTTCCTACATCCAAACGCGGACACATCTGTACCTCCTGTAACTTCCTACATCCAAACGCGGACACATCTGTACCTCCTGTAACTTCCTACATCCAAACGCAGACACATCTGTACCTCCTGTAACTTCCTACATCCAAACGCGGACACATCTGTACCTCCTGTAACTTCCTACATCCAAACGCAGACACATTTGTACCTCCTGTAACTTCCTACATCCAAACGCGGACACATCTGTACCACCTGTAACTTCCTACATCCAAACACAGACACATCTGTACCACCTGTAACTTCCTACATCCAAACGCAGACACATCTGTACCTCCTGTAACTTCCCACATCCAAACGCAGACACATCTGTACCTCCTGTAACTTCCTACATCCAAACGCAGACACATCTGTACCTCCTGTAACTTCCTGCATCCAAACGCAGACACATCTGTACCTCCTGTAACTTCCTACATCCAAACGCAGACACATCTGTACCTCCTGTAACTTCCTACATCCAAACGCAGACACATCTGTACCTCCTTTAACTTCCTTCATCCAAACGCGGACACATCTGTACCTCCTGTAACTTCCTGCATCCAAACGCAGACACATCTGTACCTCCTGTAACTTCCTACATCCAAACGCGGACACATCTGTACCTCCTGTAACTTCCTACATCCAAACGCAGACACATCTGTACCTCCTGTAACTTCCTACATCCAAACGCAGACACATCTGTACCTCCTGTAACTTCCTACATCCAAACGCGGACACATCTGTACCTCCTGTAACTTCCTACATCCAAACGCAGACACATCTGTACCTCCTGTAACTTCCTACATCCAAACGCAGACACATCTGTACCTCCTGTAACTTCCTACATCCAAACGCAGACACATCTGTACCTCCTGTAACTTCCTGCATCCAAACGCAGACACATCTGTACCTCCTGTAACTTCCTACATCCAAACGCGGACACATCTGTACCTCCTGTAACTTCCTACATCCAAACGCAGACACATCTGTACCTCCTGTAACTTCCTACATCCAAACGCAGACACATCTGTACCTCCTGTAACTTCCTACATCCAAACGCGGACACATCTGTACCTCCTGTAACTTCCTACATCCAAACGCAGACACATCTGTACCTCCTGTAACTTCCTACATCCAAACGCAGACACATCTGTACCTCCTGTAACTTCCTACATCCAAACGCAGACACATCTGTACCACCTGTAACATCCTACATCCAAACGCAGACACATCTGTACCTCCTGTAACTTCCTACATCCAAACGCAGACACATCTGTACCTCCTGTAACTTCCTACATCCAAACGCAGACACATCTGTACCTCCTGTAACTCCCTACATCCAAACGCGGACACATCTGTACCACCTGTAACTTCCTACATCCAAATGCAGACACATCTGTACCTCCTGTAACTTCCTACATCCAAACGCAGACACATCTGTACCTCCTGTAACTTCCTGCATCCAAACGCAGACCCATCTGTACCTCCTGTAACTTCCTGCATCCAAACGCAGACACATCTGTACCTCCTGTAACTTCCTACATCCAAACGCAGACACATCTGTACCTCCTGTAACTTCCTGCATCCAAACGCAGACACATCTGTACCTCCTGTAACTTCCTACATCCAAACGCAGACACATCTGTACTTCCTGTAACTTCCTACATCCAAACGCAGACACATCTGTACCTCCTTTAACTTCCTTCATCCAGACGCGGACACATCTGTACCTCCTGTAACTTCCTGCATCCAAACGCAGACACATCTGTACCTCCTGTAACTTCCTACATCCAAACGCGGACACATCTGTACCTCCTGTAACTTCCTACATCCAAACGCAGACACATCTGTACCTCCTGTAACTTCCTACATCCAAACGCAGACACATCTGTACCTCCTGTAACTTCCTACATCCAAACGCGGACACATCTGTACCTCCTGTAACTTCCTACATCCAAACGCAGACACATCTGTACCTCCTGTAACTTCCTACATCCAAACGCAGACACATCTGTACCTCCTGTAACTTCCTACATCCAAACGCAGACACATCTGTACCACCTGTAACATCCTACATCCAAACGCAGACACATCTGTACCTCCTGTAACTTCCTACATCCAAACGCAGACACATCTGTACCTCCTGTAACTTCCTACATCCAAACGCAGACACATCTGTACCTCCTGTAACTCCCTACATCCAAACGCGGACACATCTGTACCACCTGTAACTTCCTACATCCAAATGCAGACACATCTGTACCTCCTGTAACTTCCTACATCCAAACGCAGACACATCTGTACCTCCTGTAACTTCCTGCATCCAAACGCAGACCCATCTGTACCTCCTGTAACTTCCTGCATCCAAACGCAGACACATCTGTACCTCCTGTAACTTCCTACATCCAAACGCAGACACATCTGTACCTCCTGTAACTTCCTACATCCAAACGCAGACACGTCTGTACCTCCTGTAACTTCCTACATCCAAACGCAGACACATCTGTACCTCCTGTAACTTCCTACATCCAAACGCAGACACATCTGTACCTCCTGTAACTTCCTACATCCAAACGCGGACACATCTGTACCTCCTGTAACTTCCTACATCCAGACACAGACACATCTGTACCTCCTGTAACTTCCTACATCCAAACGCGGACACATCTGTACCTCCTGTAACTTCCTACATCCAAACGCAGACACATCTGTACCTCCTGTAACTTCCTACATCCAAACGCAGACACATCTGTACCACCTGTAACTTCCTACATCCAAACGCGGACACATCTGTACCTCCTGTAACTTCCTACATCCAAACGCGGACACATCTGTACCTCCTGTAACTTCCTACATCCAAACGCAGACACATCTGTACCTCCTGTAACTTCCTACATCCAAACGCAGACACATCTGTACCACCTGTAACTTCCTACATCCAAACGCAGACACATCTGTACCTCCTGTAACTTCCTACATCCAAACGCAGACACATCTGTACCTCCTGTAACTTCCTACATCCAAACGCGGACACATCTGTACCTCCTGTAACTTCCTACATCCAAACGCAGACACATTTGTACCTCCTGTAACTTCCTACATCCAAACGCGGACACATCTGTACCACCTGTAACTTCCTACATCCAAACACAGACACATCTGTACCACCTGTAACTTCCTACATCCAAACGCAGACACATCTGTACCTCCTGTAACTTCCCACATCCAAACGCAGACACATCTGTACCTCCTGTAACTTCCTACATCCAAACGCAGACACATCTGTACCTCCTGTAACTTCCTACATCCAAACGCAGACACATCTGTACCTCCTGTAACTTCCTATATCCAAACGCAGACACATCTGTACCTCCTGTAACTTCCTACATCCAAACGCAGACACATCTGTACCTCCTGTAACTTCCTATATCCAAACGCAGACACATCTGTACCTCCTGTAACTTCCTACATCCAAACGCAGACACATCTGTACCTCCTGTAACTTCCTACATCCAAACGCAGACACATCTGTACCACCTGTAACTTCCTACATCCAAACGCGGACACATCTGTACCTCCTGTAACTTCCTACATCCAAACGCAGACACATCTGTACCTCCTGTAACTTCCTACATCCAAACGCAGACACATCTGTACCTCCTGTAACTTCCTACATCCAAACGCAGACACATCTGTACCACCTGTAACTTCCTACATCCAAACGCAGACACATCTGTACCTCCTGTAACTTCCTACATCCAAACGCAGACACATCTGTACCTCCTGTAACTTCCTACATCCAAACGCGGACACATCTGTACCTCCTGTAACTTCCTACATCCAAACGCAGACACATTTGTACCTCCTGTAACTTCCTACATCCAAACGCGGACACATCTGTACCTCCTGTAACTTCCTACATCCAAACGCAGACACATCTGTACCTCCTGTAACTTCCTACATCCAAACGCAGACACATCTGTACCTCCTGTAACGTCCTACATCTAAACGCAGGCACATCTGTACCTCCTGTAACTTCCTACATCCAAACGCAGACACATCTGTACCACCTGTAACTTCCTACATCCAAACGCAGGCACATCTGTACCACCTGTAACTTCCTACATCCAAACGCAGACACATCTGTACCTCCTGTAACTTCCTACATCTAAACGCAGGCACATCTGTACCTCCTGTAACTTCCTACATCCAAACGCAGGCACATCTGTACCTCCTGTAACTTCCTACATCCAAACGCAGACACATCTCTACCTCCTGTAACTTCCTACATCCAAACGCAGACACATCTCTACCTCCTGTAACTTCCTACATCCAAACGCAGACACATCTGTATCTCCTGTAACTTCCTACATCCAAACGCAGACACATCTGTACCTCCTGTAACTTCCTACATCCAAACGCAGACACATCTGTACCTCCTGTAACTTCCTACATCCAAATGCAGACACATCTGTACCTCCTGTAACTTCCTACATCCAAACGCAGACACATCTGTACCTCCTGTAACTTCCTGCATCCAAACGCAGACCCATCTGTACCTCCTGTAACTTCCTGCATCCAAACGCAGACACATCTGTACCTCCTGTAACTTCCTACATCCAAACGCAGACACATCTGTACCTCCTGTAACTTCCTACATCCAAACGCAGACACGTCTGTACCTCCTGTAACTTCCTACATCCAAACGCAGACACATCTGTACCTCCTGTAACTTCCTACATCCAAACGCAGACACATCTGTACCTCCTGTAACTTCCTACATCCAAACGCGGACACATCTGTACCTCCTGTAACTTCCTACATCCAAACGCAGACACATCTGTACCTCCTGTAACTTCCTACATCCAAACGCGGACACATCTGTACCTCCTGTAACTTCCTACATCCAAACGCAGACACATCTGTACCTCCTGTAACTTCCTACATCCAAACGCAGACACATCTGTACCTCCTGTAACTTCCTACATCCAAACGCAGACACATCTGTACCTCCTGTAACTCCCTACATCCAGACACAGACACATCTGTACCTCCTGTAACTTCCTACATCCAAACGCAGACACATCTGTACCTCCTGTAACTTCCTACATCCAAACGCAGACACATCTGTACCTCCTGTAACTTCCTACATCCAAACGCAGGCACATCTGTACCTCCTGTAACTTCCTACATCCAAACGCAGATACATCTGTACCTCCTGTAACTTCCTACATCCAAATGCAGACACATCTGTACCTCCTGTAACTTCCTGCATCCAAACGCAGACACATCTGTACCTCCTGTAACTTCCTACATCCAAAAGCGGACACATCTGTACCTCCTGTAACTTCCTACATCCAAACGCGGACACATCTGTACCTCCTGTAACTTCCTACATCCAAACGCGGACACATCTGTACCTCCTGTAACTTCCTACATCCAAACGCAGACACATCTGTACCTCCTGTAACTTCCTACATCCAAACGCGGACACATCTGTACCTCCTGTAACTTCCTACATCCAAACGCAGACACATTTGTACCTCCTGTAACTTCCTACATCCAAACGCGGACACATCTGTACCACCTGTAACTTCCTACATCCAAACACAGACACATCTGTACCACCTGTAACTTCCTACATCCAAACGCAGACACATCTGTACCTCCTGTAACTTCCCACATCCAAACGCAGACACATCTGTACCTCCTGTAACTTCCTACATCCAAACGCAGACACATCTGTACCTCCTGTAACTTCCTGCATCCAAACGCAGACACATCTGTACCTCCTGTAACTTCCTACATCCAAACGCAGACACATCTGTACCTCCTGTAACTTCCTACATCCAAACGCAGACACATCTGTACCTCCTTTAACTTCCTTCATCCAAACGCGGACACATCTGTACCTCCTGTAACTTCCTGCATCCAAACGCAGGCACATCTGTACCTCCTGTAACTTCCTACATCCAAACGCGGACACATCTGTACCTCCTGTAACTTCCTACATCCAAACGCAGACACATCTGTACCTCCTGTAACTTCCTACATCCAAACGCAGACACATCTGTACCTCCTGTAACTTCCTACATCCAAACGCGGACACATCTGTACCTCCTGTAACTTCCTACATCCAAACGCAGACACATCTGTACCTCCTGTAACTTCCTACATCCAAACGCAGACACATCTGTACCTCCTGTAACTTCCTACATCCAAACGCAGACACATCTGTACCACCTGTAACATCCTACATCCAAACGCAGACACATCTGTACCTCCTGTAACTTCCTACATCCAAACGCAGACACATCTGTACCTCCTGTAACTTCCTACATCCAAACGCAGACACATCTGTACCTCCTGTAACTCCCTACATCCAAACGCGGACACATCTGTACCACCTGTAACTTCCTACATCCAAATGCAGACACATCTGTACCTCCTGTAACTTCCTACATCCAAACGCAGACACATCTGTACCTCCTGTAACTTCCTGCATCCAAACGCAGACCCATCTGTACCTCCTGTAACTTCCTGCATCCAAACGCAGACACATCTGTACCTCCTGTAACTTCCTACATCCAAACGCAGACACATCTGTACCTCCTGTAACTTCCTGCATCCAAACGCAGACACATCTGTACCTCCTGTAACTTCCTACATCCAAACGCAGACACATCTGTACCTCCTGTAACTTCCTACATCCAAACGCAGACACATCTGTACCTCCTTTAACTTCCTTCATCCAGACGCGGACACATCTGTACCTCCTGTAACTTCCTGCATCCAAACGCAGACACATCTGTACCTCCTGTAACTTCCTACATCCAAACGCGGACACATCTGTACCTCCTGTAACTTCCTACATCCAAACGCAGACACATCTGTACCTCCTGTAACTTCCTACATCCAAACGCAGACACATCTGTACCTCCTGTAACTTCCTACATCCAAACGCGGACACATCTGTACCTCCTGTAACTTCCTACATCCAAACGCAGACACATCTGTACCTCCTGTAACTTCCTACATCCAAACGCAGACACATCTGTACCTCCTGTAACTTCCTACATCCAAACGCAGACACATCTGTACCACCTGTAACATCCTACATCCAAACGCAGACACATCTGTACCTCCTGTAACTTCCTACATCCAAACGCAGACACATCTGTACCTCCTGTAACTTCCTACATCCAAACGCAGACACATCTGTACCTCCTGTAACTCCCTACATCCAAACGCGGACACATCTGTACCACCTGTAACTTCCTACATCCAAATGCAGACACATCTGTACCTCCTGTAACTTCCTGCATCCAAACGCAGACACATCTGTACCTCCTGTAACTTCCTGCATCCAAACGCAGACCCATCTGTACCTCCTGTAACTTCCTGCATCCAAACGCAGACACATCTGTACCTCCTGTAACTTCCTACATCCAAACGCAGACACATCTGTACCTCCTGTAACTTCCTACATCCAAACGCAGACACGTCTGTACCTCCTGTAACTTCCTACATCCAAACGCAGACACATCTGTACCTCCTGTAACTTCCTACATCCAAACGCAGACACATCTGTACCTCCTGTAACTTCCTACATCCAAACGCGGACACATCTGTACCTCCTGTAACTTCCTACATCCAGACACAGACACATCTGTACCTCCTGTAACTTCCTACATCCAAACGCGGACACATCTGTACCTCCTGTAACTTCCTACATCCAAACGCAGACACATCTGTACCTCCTGTAACTTCCTACATCCAAACGCAGACACATCTGTACCACCTGTAACTTCCTACATCCAAACGCGGACACATCTGTACCTCCTGTAACTTCCTACATCCAAACGCGGACACATCTGTACCTCCTGTAACTTCCTACATCCAAACGCAGACACATCTGTACCTCCTGTAACTTCCTACATCCAAACGCAGACACATCTGTACCACCTGTAACTTCCTACATCCAAACGCAGACACATCTGTACCTCCTGTAACTTCCTACATCCAAACGCAGACACATCTGTACCTCCTGTAACTTCCTACATCCAAACGCGGACACATCTGTACCTCCTGTAACTTCCTACATCCAAACGCAGACACATTTGTACCTCCTGTAACTTCCTACATCCAAACGCGGACACATCTGTACCACCTGTAACTTCCTACATCCAAACACAGACACATCTGTACCACCTGTAACTTCCTACATCCAAACGCAGACACATCTGTACCTCCTGTAACTTCCCACATCCAAACGCAGACACATCTGTACCTCCTGTAACTTCCTACATCCAAACGCAGACACATCTGTACCTCCTGTAACTTCCTGCATCCAAACGCAGACACATCTGTACCTCCTGTAACTTCCTACATCCAAACGCAGACACATCTGTACCTCCTGTAACTTCCCACATCCAAACGCAGACACATCTGTACCTCCTGTAACTTCCTGCATCCAAACGCAGACACATCTGTACCTCCTGTAACTTCCTACATCCAAACGCAGACACATCTGTACCTCCTGTAACTTCCTACATCCAAACGCAGACACATCTGTACCTCCTTTAACTTCCTTCATCCAAACGCGGACACATCTGTACCTCCTGTAACTTCCTGCATCCAAACGCAGACACATCTGTACCTCCTGTAACTTCCTACATCCAAACGCGGACACATCTGTACCTCCTGTAACTTCCTACATCCAAACGCAGACACATCTGTACCTCCTGTAACTTCCTACATCCAAACGCAGACACATCTGTAGCTCCTGTAACTTCCTACATCCAAACGCGGACACATCTGTACCTCCTGTAACTTCCTACATCCAAACGCAGACACATCTGTACCTCCTGTAACTTCCTACATCCAAACGCAGACACATCTGTACCTCCTGTAACTTCCTACATCCAAACGCAGACACATCTGTACCACCTGTAACATCCTACATCCAAACGCAGACACATCTGTACCTCCTGTAACTTCCTACATCCAAACGCAGACACATCTGTACCTCCTGTAACTTCCTACATCCAAACGCAGACACATCTGTACCTCCTGTAACTTCCTGCATCCAAACGCAGACACATCTGTACCTCCTGTAACTTCCTACATCGAAATGCAGACACATCTGTACCTCCTGTAACTTCCTACATCCAAACGCAGACACATCTGTACCACCTGTAACTTCCTACATCCAAACGCAGGCACATCTGTACCTCCTGTAACTTCCTACATCCAAACGCAGACACATCTGTACCTCCTGTAACTCCCTACATCCAAACGCGGACACATCTGTACCACCTGTAACTTCCTACATCCAGACACAGACACATCTGTACCTCCTGTAACTTCCTACATCCAAACGCGGACACATCTGTACCACCTGTAACTTCCTACATCCAGACACAGACACATCTGTACCTCCTGTAACTTCCTACATCCAAACGCGGACACATCTGTACCTCCTGTAACTTCCTACATCCAAACGCAGACACATCTGTACCTCCTGTAACTTCCTACATCCAAACGCAGACACATCTGTACCACCTGTAACTTCCTACATCCAAACGCGGACACATCTGTACCTCCTGTAACTTCCTACATCCAAACGCAGACACATCTGTACCTCCTGTAACTTCCTACATCCAAACGCAGACACATCTGTTCCTCCTGTAACTTCCTACATCCAAACGCAGACACATCTGTACCTCCTGTAACTTCCTACATCCAAACGCAGACACATCTGTACCTCCTGTAACTTCCTACATCCAAACGCGGACACATCTGTACCTCCTGTAACTTCCTACATCCAAACGCAGACACATTTGTACCTCCTGTAACTTCCTACATCCAAACGCGGACACATCTGTACCACCTGTAACTTCCTACATCCAAACACAGACACATCTGTACCACCTGTAACTTCCTACATCCAAACGCAGACACATCTGTACCTCCTGTAACTTCCCACATCCAAACGCAGACACATCTGTACCTCCTGTAACTTCCTACATCCAAACGCAGACACATCTGTACCTCCTGTAACTTCCTGCATCCAAACGCAGACACATCTGTACCTCCTGTAACTTCCTACATCCAAACGCAGACACATCTGTACCTCCTGTAACTTCCTACATCCAAACGCAGACACATCTGTACCTCCTGTAACTTCATGCATCCAAACGCAGACACATCTGTACCTCCTGTAACTTCCTGCATCCAAACGCAGACACATCTGTACCACCTGTAACTTCCTACATCCAAACGCAGGCACATCTGTACCACTGTAACTTCCTACATCCAAACGCAGACACATCTGTACCTCCTGTAACTTCCTACATCCAAACGCAGACACATCTGTACCTCCTGTAACTTCCTACATCCAAACGCAGACACATCTGTACCTCCTGTAACTTCCTACATCCAAATGCAGACACATCTGTACCTCCTGTAACTTCCTACATCCAAACGCGGACACATCTGTACCTCCTGTAACTTCCTACATCCAAACGCAGACACATCTGTACCTCCTGTAACTTCCTACATCCAAACGCAGACACATCTGTACCTCCTGTAACTTCCTACATCCAAACGCAGACACATCTGTACCTCCTGTAACTTCCTACATCCAAACGCAGACACATCTGTACCTCCTGTAACTTCCTACATCCAAACGCAGACACATCTGTACCTCCTGTAACTTCATACATCCAAACGCAGACACATCTGTACCTCCTGTAACTTCCTACATCCAAACGCAGACACATCTGTACCTCCTGTAACTTCCTACATCCAAACGCAGACACATCTGTACCTCCTGTAACTTCCTACATCCAAACGCAGACACATCTGTACCTCCTATAACTTCCTACATCCAAACGCAGACACATCTGTACCTCCTATAACTTCCTACATCCAAACGCAGACACATCTGTACCTCCTGTAACTTCCTACATCCAAACGCAGACACATCTGTACCTCCTGTAACTTCCTACATCCAAACGCGGACACATCTGTACCTCCTGTAACTCCCTACATCCAAACGCAGACACATCTGTACCTCCTGTAACTTCCTACATCCAAACGCAGGCACATCTGTACCTCCTGTAACTTCCTACATCCAAACGCAGACACATCTGTACCTCCTGTAACTCCCTACATCCAAACGCGGACACATCTGTACCACCTGTAACTTCCTACATCCAGACACAGACACATCTGTACCTCCTGTAACTTCCTACATCCAAACGCGGACACATCTGTACCACCTGTAACTTCCTACATCCAGACACAGACACATCTGTACCTCCTGTAACTTCCTACATCCAAACGCGGACACATCTGTACCTCCTGTAACTTCCTACATCCAAACGCAGACACATCTGTTCCTCCTGTAACTTCATACATCCAAACGCAGACACATCTGTACCTCCTGTAACTTCCTACATCCAAACGCAGACACATCTGTTCCTCCTGTAACTTCTTACATCCAAACGCAGACACATCTGTACCTCCTGTAACTCCCTACATCCAAACGCGGACACATCTGTACCACCTGTAACTTCCTACATCCAAACGCAGACACATCTGTACCTCCTGTAACTTCCTACATCCAAACGCAGACACATCTGTACCTCCTGTAACTTCCTACATCCAAACGCAGACACATCTGTACCACCTGTAACTTCCTACATCCAAACGCAGACACGTCTGTACCTCCTGTAACTTCCTACATCCAAACGCAGACACATCTGTACCTCCTGTAACTTCCTACATCCAAACGCAGACACATCTGTACCTCCTGTAACTTCCTACATCCAAACGCAGACACATCTGTACCACCGGTAACTTCCTACATCCAAACGCAGACACATCTGTACCACCTGTAACTTCCAACATCCAAACGCAGACACATCTGTACCTCCTGTAACTTCCTACATCCAAACGCGGACACATCTGTACCTCCTGTAACTTCCTACATCCAGACACAGATACATCTGTACCTCCTGTAACTTCCTACATCCAAACGCAGACACATCTGTACCTCCTGTAACTTCCGGCATCCAAACGCAGACACATCTGTACCTCCTGTAACTTCCTACATCTAAACGCAGACGCATCTGTACCTCCTGTAACTTCCTACATCCAAACGCAGACACATCTGTAGCTCCTGTAACTTCCTACATCCAAACGCAGACACATCTGTACCTCCTGTAACTTCCTACATCCAAACGCAGACACATCTGTACCACCGGTAACTTCCTACATCCAAACGCAGGCACATCTGTACCTCCTGTAACTTCCTACATCCAAACGCAGACACATCTGTACCTCCTGTAACTTCCTACATCTAAACGCAGACACATCTGTACCTCCTGTAACTTCCTACATCCAAACGCAGACACATCTGTACCACCTGTAACTTCCAACATCCAAACGCAGACACATCTGTACCTCCTGTAACTTCCTACATCCAAACGCAGACACATCTGTACCACCTGTAACTTCCTACATCCAGACACAGACACATCTGTACCTCCTGTAACTCCCTACATCCAAACGCAGACACATCTGTACCTCCTGTAACTTCCTACATCCAAACGCAGACACATCTGTACCTCCTGTAACTTCCTACATCCAAACGCAGGCACATCTGTACCACTGTAACTTCCTACATCCAAACGCAGGCACATCTGTACCACTGTAACTTCCTATATCCAGACACAGACACATCTGTACCTCCTGTAACTTCCTGCATCCAAACGCGGACACATCTGTACCTCCTGTAACTTCCTACATCCAGACACAGACACATCTGTACCTCCTGTAACTCCCTACATCCAGACACAGACACATCTGTACCTCCTGTAACTTCCTACATCCAAACGCAGACACATCTGTACCACCTGTAACTTCCTACATCCAAACGCGGACACATCTGTATCTCCTGTAACTTCCTACATCCAAACGCAGACACATCTGTACCACCTGTAACTTCCTACATCCAAACGCAGACACATCTGAACCTCCTGTAACTTCCTACATCCAAACGCAGACACATCTGTACCACCTGTAACTTCCTACATCCAAACGCAGACACATCTGTACCTCCTGTAACTTCCTACATCCAAACGCAGACACATCTGTACCTCCTGTAACTTCCTACATCCAAACGCAGACACATCTGTACCTCCTGTAACTTCCTACATCCAAACGCAGACACATCTGTACCTCCTGTAACTTCCTACATCCAAACGCGGACACATCTGTACCACCTGTAACTTCCTACATCCAGACACAGACACATCTGTACCTCCTGTAACTTCCTACATCCAAACGCAGACACATCTGTACCTCCTGTAACTTCCTACATCCAAACGCAGACACATCTGTACCTCCTGTAACTTCCTACATCCAAACGCAGACACATCTGTACCTCCTGTAACTTCCTACATCCAAACGCAGACACGTCTGTACCTCCTGTATTTTCCTACATCCAAACGCAGACACATCTGTACCTCCTGTAACTTCCTACATCCAAACGCAGACACATCTGTACCTCCTGTAACTTCCTACATCCAAACGCAGACACATCTGTACCACTGTAACTTCCTACATCCAAACGCAGACACATCTGTACCTCCTGTAACTTCCTACATCCAAACGCAGACACATCTGTACCTCCTGTAACTTCCTACATCCAAACGCAGACACATCTGTACCACTGTAACTTCCTACATCCAGACACAGACACATCTGTACCTCCTGTAACTTCCTACATCCAAACGCAGACACATCTGTACCTCCTGTAACTTCCTACATCCAAACGCAGACACATCTGTACCTCCTGTAACTTCCTACATCCAAACGCAGACACATCTGTACCTCCTGTAACTTCCTACATCCAAACGCAGACACGTCTGTACCTCCTGTAACTTCCTACATCCAAACGCAGACACATCTGTACCTCCTGTAACTTCCTACATCCAAACGCAGACACATCTGTACCTCCTGTAACTTCCTACATCCAAACGCAGACACATCTGTACCACTGTAACTTCCTACATCCAAACGCAGACACATCTGTACCTCCTGTAACTTCCTACATCCAAACGCAGACACATCTGTACCTCCTGTAACTTCCTACATCCAAACGCAGACACATCTGTACCTCCTGTAACTTCCTACATCCAAACGCAGACACGTCTGTACCTCCTGTAACTTCCTACATCCAAACGCAGACACATCTGTACCTCCTGTAACTTCCTACATCCAAACGCAGGCACATCTGTACCTCCTGTAACTTCCTGCATCCAAACGCAGACACATCTGTACCTCCTGTAACTTCCTACATCCAAACGCAGACACATCTGTACCTCCTGTAACTTCCTACATCCAAACGCAGACACATCTGTACCTCCTGTAACTTCCTACAACCAAACGCATGACACATCTGTACCTCCTGTAACTTCCTACATCCAAACGCAGACACATCTGTACCTCCTGTAACTTCCTACATCCAAACGCAGACACATCTGTACCTCCTGTAACTTCCTACATCCAAACGCAGACACATCTGTACCACCTGTAACTTCCTACATCCAAACGCAGACACATCTGTACCACCTGTAACTTCCTACATCCAAACGCGGACACATCTGTACCTCCTGTAACTTCCTACATCCAAACGCAGACACATCTGTACCTCCTGTAACTTCCTACATCCAAACGCAGACACATCTGTACCTCCTGTAACTTCCTACATCCAAACGCAGACACATCTGTACCTCCTGTAACTTCCTACATCCAAACGCAGACACATCTGTACCTCCTGTAACTTCCTACATCCAAACGCAGACACATCTGTACCACCTGTAACTTCCTACATTCAAACGCAGACACATCTGTACCTCCTGTAACTTCCTACATCCAAACACAGACACATCTGTACCTCCTGTAACTTCCTACATCCAAACGCAGACACGTCTGTACCTCCTGTAACTTCCTACATCCAAACGCAGGCACATCTGTACCTCCTGTAACTTCCTACATCCAAACGCAGACACATCTGTACCTCCTGTAACTTCCTACATCCAAACGCAGACACATCTGTACCACTGTAACTTCCTACATCCAAACGCAGACACATCTGTACCTCCTGTAACTTCCTACATCCAAACGCAGACACATCTGTACCACCTGTAACTTCCTACATTCAAACGCAGACACATCTGTACCTCCTGTAACTTCCTACATCCAAACACAGACACATCTGTATCTCCTGTAACTTCCTACATCCAAACGCAGACACATCTGTACCTCCTGTAACTTCCTACATCCAAACGCAGACACATCTGTACCACCTGTAACTTCCTACATTCAAAAGCAGACACATCTGTACCTCCTGTAACTTCCTACATCCAAACACAGACACATCTGTACCTCCTGTAACTTCCTACATCCAAACGCAGACACATCTGTACCTCCTGTAACTTCCTACATCCAAACGCAGACACATCTGTACCTCCTGTAACTTCCTACATCCAAACGCAGACACATCTGTACCTCCTGTAACTTCCTACATCCAAACGCAGACACATCTGTACCTCCTGTAACTGCCTACATCCCAACGCAGTCACATCTGTACCTCCTGTAACTTCCTACATCCAAACGCAGACACATCTGTACCTCCTGTAACTTCCTACATCCAAACGCAGACACATCTGTACCACCTGTAACTTCCTACATCCAAACGCAGACACATCTGTACCTCCTGTAACTTCCTATATCCAAACGCAGACACATCTGTACCTCCTGTTACTTCCTACATCCAAACGCAGACACATCTGTACCTCCTATAACTTCCTACATCCAAACGCAGACACATCTGTACCTCCTGTAACTTCCTACATCCAAACGCAGACACATCTGTACCTCCTGTAACTTCCTGCATCCAAACGCAGACACATCTGTACCTCCTGTAACTTCCTGCATCCAAACGCAGACACATCTGTACCTCCTGTAACTTCCTACATCCAAACGCAGACACATCTGTACCTCCTGTAACTTCCTACATCCAAACGCAGACACATCTGTACCTCCTGTAACTTCCTACATCCAAACGCAGACACATCTGTACCTCCTGTAACTTCCTACATCCAAACGCAGACACATCTGTACCTCCTGTAACTTCATACATCCAAACGCAGACACATCTGTACCTCCTGTAACTTCCTACATCCAAACGCAGACACATCTGTACCTCCTGTAACTTCCTACATCCAAACGCAGACACATCTGTACCACCTGTAACTTCCTACATCCAAACGCAGACACATCTGTACCTCCTGTAACTTCCTACATCCAAACGCGGACACATCTGTACCACTGTAACTTCCTACATCCAAACGCAGACACATCTGTACCTCCTGTAACTTCCTACATCCAAACGCAGACACATCTGTACCTCCTGTAACTTCCTACATCCAAACGCAGACACATCTGTACCTCCTGTAACTCCCTACATCCAAACGCAGACACATCTGTACCTCCTGTAACTTCCTACATCCAAACGCGGACACATCTGTACCTCCTGTAACTCCCTACATCCAAACGCAGACACATCTGTACCTCCTGTAACTTCCTACATCCAAACGCAGGCACATCTGTACCTCCTGTAACTTCCTACATCCAAACGCAGGCACATCTGTACCTCCTGTAACTTCCTACATCCAAACGCAGACACATCTGTACCTCCTGTAACTCCCTACATCCAAACGCGGACACATCTGTACCTCCTGTAACTTCCTACATCCAAACGCGGACACATCTGTACCACCTGTAACTTCCTACATCCAGACACAGACACATCTGTACCTCCTGTAACTTCCTATATCCAAACGCAGACACATCTGTTCCTCCTGTAACTTCATACATCCAAACGCAGACACATCTGTACCTCCTGTAACTTCCTACATCCAAACGCAGACACATCTGTTCCTCCTGTAACTTCATACATCCAAACGCAGACACATCTGTACCACCTGTAACTTCCTACATCCAAACGCAGACACATCTGTACCTCCTGTAACTTCCTACATCCAAACGCAGACACATCTGTACCTCCTGTAACTTCCTACATCCAAACGCAGACACATCTGTACCTCCTGTAACTTCCTACATCCAAACGCAGACACATCTGTACCACCTGTAACTTCCTACATCCAAACGCAGACACATCTGTACCTCCTGTAACTTCCTACATCCAAACGCAGACACATCTGTACCTCCTGTAACTTCCTACATCCAAACGCAGACACATCTGTACCACCTGTAACTTCCTACATCCAAACGCAGACACGTCTGTACCTCCTGTAACTTCCTACATCCAAACGCAGACACATCTGTACCTCCTGTAACTTCCTACATCCAAACGCAGACACATCTGTACCTCCTGTAACTTCCTACATCCAAACGCAGACACATCTGTACCACCGGTAACTTCCTACATCCAAACGCAGACACATCTGTACCACCTGTAACTTCCTACATCCAGACACAGACACATCTGTACCTCCTGTAACTTCCTACATCCAAACGCAGACACATCTGTACCACCTGTAACTTCCAACATCCAAACGCAGACACATCTGTACCTCCTGTAACTTCATACATCCAAACGCAGACACATCTGTACCTCCTGTAACTTCCTACATCCAAACGCAGACACATCTGTACCTCCTGTAACTTCCTACATCCAAACGCAGACACATCTGTACCACCTGTAACTTCCTACATCCAAACGCAGACACATCTGTACCTCCTGTAACTTCCTACATCCAAACGCAGACACATCTGTACCTCCTGTAACTTCCTACATCCAAACGCAGACACATCTGTACCACCTGTAACTTCCTACATCCAAACGCAGACACGTCTGTACCTCCTGTAACTTCCTACATCCAAACGCAGACACATCTGTACCTCCTGTAACTTCCTACATCCAAACGCAGACACATCTGTACCTCCTGTAACTTCCTACATCCAAACGCAGACACATCTGTACCTCCTGTAACTTCCTACATCCAAACGCAGACACATCTGTACCACCGGTAACTTCCTACATCCAAACGCAGACACATCTGTACCTCCTGTAACTTCCTACATCCAAACGCAGACACATCTGTACCACCTGTAACTTCCAACATCCAAACGCAGACACATCTGTACCACCTGTAACTTCCAACATCCAAACGCAGACACATCTGTACCTCCTGTAACTTCATACATCCAAACGCAGACACATCTGTACCTCCTGTAACTTCCTACATCCAAACGCAGACACATCTGTACCTCCTGTAACTTCCTACATCCAGACACAGACACATCTGTACCTCCTGTAACTCCCTACATCCAGACACAGACACATCTGTACCTCCTGTAACTTCCTACATCCAAACGCAGACACGTCTGTACCTCCTGTAACTTCCTACATCCAAACGCAGACACATCTGTACCTCCTGTAACTTCCTACATCCAAACGCAGACACATCTGTACCTCCTGTAACTTCCTACATCCAAACGCAGACACATCTGTACCTCCTGTAACTTCCTACATCCAAACGCAGACACATCTGTACCACCGGTAACTTCCTACATCCAAACGCAGACACATCTGTACCTCCTGTAACTTCCTACATCCAAACGCAGACACATCTGTACCTCCTGTAACTTCCTACATCCAAACGCAGACACATCTGTACCTCCTGTAACTTCCTACATCCAAACGCAGACACATCTGTACCACCGGTAACTTCCTACATCCAAACGCAGACACATCTGTACCACCTGTAACTTCCAACATCCAAACGCAGACACATCTGTACCTCCTGTAACTTCCTACATCCAAACGCGGACACATCTGTACCTCCTGTAACTTCCTACATCCAGACACAGACACATCTGTACCTCCTGTAACTCCCTACATCCAGACACAGACACATCTGTACCTCCTGTAACTTCCTACATCCAAACGCAGACACGTCTGTACCTCCTGTAACTTCCTACATCCAAACGCAGACACATCTGTACCTCCTGTAACTTCCTACATCCAAACGCAGACACATCTGTACCACCTGTAACTTCCTACATCCAAACGCAGACACGTCTGTACCTCCTGTAACTTCCTACATCCAAACGCAGACACATCTGTACCTCCTGTAACTTCCTACATCCAAACGCAGACACATCTGTACCTCCTGTAACTTCCTACATCCAAACGCAGACACATCTGTACCTCCTGTAACTTCCTACATCCAAACGCAGACACATCTGTACCTCCTGTAACTTCCTACATCCAAACGCAGACACATCTGTACCACCGGTAACTTCCTACATCCAAACGCAGACACATCTGTACCTCCTGTAACTTCCTACATCCAAACGCAGACACATCTGTACCTCCTGTAACTTCCTACATCCAAACGCAGACACATCTGTTCCTCCTGTAACTTCCTACATCCAAACGCAGACACATCTGTACCTCCTGTAACTTTCTACATCCAAACGCAGACACATCTGTACCTCCTGTAACTTCCTACATCCAAACGCGGACACATCTGTACCTCCTGTAACTTCCTACATCCAAACGCAGACACATCTGTACCACCTGTAACTTCCTACATCCAAACGCAGACACATCTGTACCTCCTGCAACTTCCTACATCCAAACGCAGACACATCTGTACCTCCTGTAACTTCCTACATCCAAACGCAGACACATCTGTACCTCCTGTAACTTCCTACATCCAAATGCAGACACATCTGTACCTCCTGTAACTTCCTACATCCAAACGCAGACACATCTGTACCTCCTGTAACTTCCTACATCCAAACGCAGACACATCTGTACCTCCTGTAACTTCCTACAGTACATCCAAACGCAGACACATCTGTACCTCCTGTAACTTCCTACATCCAAACGCAGACACATCTGTACCTCCTGTAACTTCCTATATCCAAACGCAGACACATCTGTACCACCTGTAACTTCCTACATCCAAACGCAGACACATCTGTACCACCTGTAACTTCCTACATCCAAACGCAGACACATCTGTACCTCCTGTAACTTCCTACATCCAAACGCAGACACATCTGTACCTCCTGTAACTTCCCACATCCAAACGCAGACACGTCTGTACCTCCTGTAACTTCCTACATCCAAACGCAGGCACATCTGTACCTCCTGTAACTTCCTACATCCAAACGCAGACACATCTGTACCTCCTGTAACTTCCTACATCCAAACGCAGACACATCTGTACCTCCTGTAACTTCCTACATCCAAACGCAGACACATCTGTACCACCTGTAACTTCCTACATCCAGACACAGACACATCTGTACCTCCTGTAACTTCCTACATCCAAACGCAGACACATCTGTACCTCCTGTAACTTCCTACATCCAAACGCAGACACATCTGTACCACCTGTAACTTCCTACATCCAGACACAGACACATCTGTACCTCCTGTAACTTCCTACATCCAAACGCAGACACATCTGTACCTCCTGTAACTTCCTACATCCAAACGCGGACACATCTGTACCACCTGTAACTTCCTACATCCAGACACAGACACATCTGTACCTCCTGTAACTTCCTACATCCAAACGCAGACACATCTGTACCTCCTGTAACTTCCTACATCCAAACGCAGACACATCTGTACCTCCTGTAACTTCCTACATCCAAACGCAGACACATCTGTACCTCCTGTAACTTCCTACATCCAAACGCAGACACATCTGTACCTCCTGTAACTTCCTACATCCAAACGCAGACACATCTGTACCTCCTGTAACTTCCTACATCCAAACGCAGACACGTCTGTACCTCCTGTAACTTCCTACATCCAAACGCAGACACATCTGTACCTCCTGTAACTTCCTACATCCAAACGCAGACACATCTGTACCTCCTGTAACTTCCTACATCCAAACGCAGACACATCTGTACCTCCTGTAACTTCCTACATCCAAACGCAGACACGTCTGTACCTCCTGTAACTTCCTACATCAAAACGCAGACACATCTGTACCTCCTCTAACTTCCTACATCCAAACGCAGACACATCTGTACCTCCTGTAACTTCCTACATCCAAACGCAGACACATCTGTACCACTGTAACTTCCTACATCCAAACGCAGACACATCTGTACCTCCTGTAACTTCCTACATCCAAACGCAGACACATCTGTACCTCCTGTAACTTCCTACATCCAAACGCAGACACGTCTGTACCTCCTGTAACTTCCTACATCCAAACGCAGGCACATCTGTACCTCCTGTAACTTCCTACATCCAAACGCAGGCACATCTGTACCTCCTGTAACTTCCTACATCCAAACGCAGACACATCTGTACCACTGTAACTTCCTACATCCAAACGCAGACACATCTGTACCTCCTGTAACTTCCTACATCCAAACGCAGACACATCTGTACCACCTGTAACTTCCTACATTCAAACGCAGACACATCTGTACCTCCTGTAACTTCCTACATCCAAACACAGACACATCTGTATCTCCTGTAACTTCCTACATCCAAACGCAGACACATCTGTACCTCCTGTAACTTCCTACATCCAAACGCAGACACATCTGTACCACCTGTAACTTCCTACATTCAAACGCAGACACATCTGTACCTCCTGTAACTTCCTATATCCAAACGCAGACACATCTGTACCACCTGTAACTTCCTACATCCAAACGCAGACACATCTGTACCACCTGTAACTTCCTACATCCAAACGCAGACACATCTGTACCACCTGTAACTTCCTACATTCAAACGCAGACACATCTGTACCTCCTGTAACTTCCCACATCCAAACGCAGACACGTCTGTACCTCCTGTAACTTCCTACATCCAAACGCAGGCACATCTGTACCTCCTGTAACTTCCTACATCCAAACGCAGACACATCTGTACCTCCTGTAACTTCCTACATCCAAACGCAGACACATCTGTACCTCCTGTAACTTCCTACATCCAAACGCAGACACATCTGTACCACCTGTAACTTCCTACATCCAGACACAGACACATCTGTACCTCCTGTAACTTCCTACATCCAAACGCAGACACATCTGTACCTCCTGTAACTTCCTACATCCAAACGCAGACACATCTGTACCACCTGTACCTTCCTACATCCAGACACAGACACATCTGTACCTCCTGTAACTTCCTACATCCAAACGCAGACACATCTGTACCTCCTGTAACTTCCTACATCCAAACGCGGACACATCTGTACCACCTGTAACTTCCTACATCCAGACACAGACACATCTGTACCTCCTGTAACTTCCTACATCCAAACGCAGACACATCTGTACCTCCTGTAACTTCCTACATCCAAACGCAGACACATCTGTACCTCCTGTAACTTCCTACATCCAAACGCAGACACATCTGTACCTCCTGTAACTTCCTACATCCAAACGCAGACACATCTGTACCTCCTGTAACTTCCTACATCCAAACGCAGACACATCTGTACCTCCTGTAACTTCCTACATCCAAACGCAGACACGTCTGTACCTCCTGTAACTTCCTACATCCAAACGCAGACACATCTGTACCTCCTGTAACTTCCTACATCCAAACGCAGACACATCTGTACCTCCTGTAACTTCCTACATCCAAACGCAGACACATCTGTACCTCCTGTAACTTCCTACATCCAAACGCAGACACGTCTGTACCTCCTGTAACTTCCTACATCCAAACGCAGACACATCTGTACCTCCTGTAACTTCCTACATCCAAACGCAGACACATCTGTACCTCCTGTAACTTCCTACATCCAAACGCAGACACATCTGTACCACTGTAACTTCCTACATCCAAACGCAGACACATCTGTACCTCCTGTAACTTCCTACATCCAAACGCAGACACATCTGTACCTCCTGTAACTTCCTACATCCAAACGCAGACACGTCTGTACCTCCTGTAACTTCCTACATCCAAACGCAGGCACATCTGTACCTCCTGTAACTTCCTACATCCAAACGCAGACACATCTGTACCTCCTGTAACTTCCTACATCCAAACGCAGACACATCTGTACCACTGTAACTTCCTACATCCAAACGCAGACACATCTGTACCTCCTGTAACTTCCTACATCCAAACGCAGACACATCTGTACCACCTGTAACTTCCTACATTCAAACGCAGGCACATCTGTACCTCCTGTAACTTCCTACATCCAAACACAGACACATCTGTATCTCCTATAACTTCCTACATCCAAACGCAGACACATCTGTACCTCCTGTAACTTCCTACATCCAAACGCAGACACATCTGTACCACCTGTAACTTCCTACATTCAAACGCAGACACATCTGTACCTCCTGTAACTTCCTACATCCAAACGCGGACGCATCTGTACCTCCTGTAACTTCCTACATCCAAACGCGGACGCATCTGTACCTCCTGCAACTTCCTGCATCCAAACGCAGACACATCTGTACCTCCTGTAACTTCCTACATCCAAACACAGACGCATCTGTACCTCCTGTAACTTCCTACATCCAAACGCAGACACATCTGTACCACCTGTAACTTCCTACATCCAAACGCAGACACATCTGTACCTCCTGTAACTTCCTACATCCAAACGCAGACACATCTGTACCTCCTGTAACTTCCTACATCCAAACGCAGACACATCTGTACCTCCTGTAACTTCCTACATCCAAACGCAGACACATCTGTACCTCCTGTAACTTCCTACATCCCAACGCAGTCACATCTGTACCTCCTGTAACTTCCTACATCCAAACGCAGACACATCTGTACCTCCTGTAACTTCCTACATCCAAACGCAGACACATCTGTACCTCCTGTAACTTCCTACATCCAAACGCAGACACATCTGTACCTCCTGTAACTTCCTACATCCAAACGCAGACACGTCTGTACCACCTGTAACTTCCTACATCCAAACGCAGACACATCTGTACCTCCTGTAACTTCCTGCATCCAAACGCAGACACATCTGTACCTCCTGTAACTTCCTGCATCCAAACGCAGACACATCTGTACCACCTGTAACTTCCTACATCCAAACGCAGACATATCTGTACCACCTGTAACTTCCTACATCCAAACGCAGACACATCTGTACCTCCTGTAACTTCCTACATCCAAACGCAGACACATCTGTACCTCCTGTAACTTCCTGCATCCAAACGCAGACACATCTGTACCACCTGTAACTTCCTGCATCCAAACGCAGACACATCTGTACCTCCTGTAACTTCCTACATCCAAACGCAGACACATCTGTACCTCCTGTAACTTCCTACATCCAAACACAGACACATCTGTATCTCCTGTAACTTCCTACATCCAAACGCAGACACATCTGTACCTCCTGTAACTTCCTACATCCAAACGCAGACACATCTGTACCTCCTGTAACTTCCTACATCCAAACGCAGACACATCTGTACCTCCTGTAACTTCCTACATCCCAACGCAGTCACATCTGTACCTCCTGTAACTTCCTACATCCAAACGCAGACACATCTGTACCTCCTGTAACTTCCTACATCCAAACGCAGACACATCTGTACCTCCTGTAACTTCCTACATCCAAACGCAGACACATCTGTACCTCCTGTAACTTCCTACATCCAAACGCAGACACGTCTGTACCACCTGTAACTTCCTACATCCAAACGCAGACACATCTGTACCTCCTGTAACTTCCTGCATCCAAACGCAGACACATCTGTACCTCCTGTAACTTCCTACATCCAAACGCAGACACATCTGTACCTCCTGTAACTTCCTGCATCCAAACGCAGACACATCTGTACCACCTGTAACTTCCTACATCCAAACGCAGACATATCTGTACCACCTGTAACTTCCTACATCCAAACGCAGACACATCTGTACCTCCTGTAACTTCCTACATCCAAACGCAGACACATCTGTACCTCCTGTAACTTCCTGCATCCAAACGCAGACACATCTGTACCACCTGTAACTTCCTGCATCCAAACGCAGACACATCTGTACCTCCTGTAACTTCCTACATCCAAACGCAGACACATCTGTACCTCCTGTAACTTCCTACATCCAAACACAGACACATCTGTATCTCCTGTAACTTCCTACATCCAAACGCAGACACATCTGTACCTCCTGTAACTTCCTACATCCAAACGCAGACACATCTGTACCACCTGTAACTTCCTACATTCAAACGCAGACACATCTGTACCTCCTGTAACTTCCTATATCCAAACGCAGACACATCTGTACCACCTGTAACTTCCTACATCCAAACGCAGACACATCTGTACCACCTGTAACTTCCTACATCCAAACGCAGACACATCTGTACCTCCTGTAACTTCCTACATCCAAACGCAGACACATCTGTACCTCCTGTAACTTCCTACATCCAAACGCAGACACATCTGTACCTCCTGTAACTTCCTACATCCAAACGCAGACACATCTGTACCTCCTGTAACTTCCCACATCCAAACGCAGACACGTCTGTACCTCCTGTAACTTCCTACATCCAAACGCAGGCACATCTGTACCTCCTGTAACTTCCTACATCCAAACGCAGACACATCTGTACCTCCTGTAACTTCCTACATCCAAACGCAGACACATCTGTACCTCCTGTAACTTCCTACATCCAAACGCAGACACATCTGTACCACCTGTAACTTCCTACATCCAGACACAGACACATCTGTACCTCCTGTAACTTCCTACATCCAAACGCAGACACATCTGTACCTCCTGTAACTTCCTACATCCAAACGCAGACACATCTGTACCACCTGTAACTTCCTACATCCAGACACAGACACATCTGTACCTCCTGTAACTTCCTACATCCAAACGCAGACACATCTGTACCTCCTGTAACTTCCTACATCCAAACGCGGACACATCTGTACCACCTGTAACTTCCAACATCCAGACACAGACACATCTGTACCTCCTGTAACTTCCTACATCCAAACGCAGACACATCTGTACCTCCTGTAACTTCCTACATCCAAACGCAGACACATCTGTACCTCCTGTAACTTCCTACATCCAAACGCAGACACATCTGTACCTCCTGTAACTTCCTACATCCAAACGCAGACACATCTGTACCTCCTGTAACTTCCTACATCCAAACGCAGACACGTCTGTACCTCCTGTAACTTCCTACATCCAAACGCAGACACGTCTGTACCTCCTGTAACTTCCTACATCCAAACGCAGACACATCTGTACCTCCTGTAACTTCCTACATCCAAACGCAGACACATCTGTACCTCCTGTAACTTCCTACATCCAAACGCAGACACGTCTGTACCTCCTGTAACTTCCTACATCCAAACGCAGACACGTCTGTACCTCCTGTAACTTCCTACATCCAAACGCAGACACATCTGTACCTCCTGTAACTTCCTACATCCAAACGCAGACACATCTGTACCTCCTGTAACTTCCTACATCCAAACGCAGACACATCTGTACCACTGTAACTTCCTACATCCAAACGCAGACACATCTGTACCTCCTGTAACTTCCTACATCCAAACGCAGACACATCTGTACCTCCTGTAACTTCCTACATCCAAACGCAGACACGTCTGTACCTCCTGTAACTTCCTACATCCAAACGCAGGCACATCTGTACCTCCTGTAACTTCCTACATCCAAACGCAGACACATCTGTACCTCCTGTAACTTCCTACATCCAAACGCAGACACATCGGTACCACTGTAACTTCCTACATCCAAACGCAGACACATCTGTACCTCCTGTAACTTCCTACATCCAAACGCAGACACATCTGTACCACCTGTAACTTCCTACATTCAAACGCAGACACATCTGTACCTCCTGTAACTTCCTACATCCAAACACAGACACATCTGTATCTCCTGTAACTTCCTACATCCAAACGCAGACACATCTGTACCTCCTGTAACTTCCTACATCCAAACGCAGACACATCTGTACCACCTGTAACTTCCTACATTCAAACGCAGACACATCTGTACCTCCTGTAACTTCCTACATCCAAACGCGGACGCATCTGTACCTCCTGCAACTTCCTGCATCCAAACGCAGACACATCTGTACCTCCTGTAACTTCCTACATCCAAACACAGACGCATCTGTACCTCCTGTAACTTCCTACATCCAAACGCAGACACATCTGTACCACCTGTAACTTCCTACATACAAACGCAGACACATCTGTACCTCCTGTAACTTCCTACATCCAAACGCAGACACATCTGTACCTCCTGTAACTTCCTACATCCAAACGCAGACACATCTGTACCTCCTGTAACTTCCTACATCCAAACGCAGACACATCTGTACCTCCTGTAACTTCCTACATCCCAACGCAGTCACATCTGTACCTTCTGTAACTTCCTACATCCAAACGCAGACACATCTGTACCTCCTGTAACTTCCTACATCCAAACGCAGACACATCTGTACCTCCTGTAACTTCCTACATCCAAACGCAGACACATCTGTACCTCCTGTAACTTCCTACATCCAAACGCAGACACGTCTGTACCACCTGTAACTTCCTACATCCAAACGCAGACACATCTGTACCTCCTGTAACTTCCTGCATCCAAACGCAGACACATCTGTACCTCCTGTAACTTCCTACATCCAAACGCAGACACATCTGTACCTCCTGTAACTTCCTGCATCCAAACGCAGACACATCTGTACCACCTGTAACTTCCTACATCCAAACGCAGACACATCTGTACCACCTGTAACTTCCTACATCCAAACGCAGACACATCTGTACCTCCTGTAACTTCCTACATCCAAACGCAGACACATCTGTACCTCCTGTAACTTCCTGCATCCAAACGCAGACACATCTGTACCACCTGTAACTTCCTGCATCCAAACGCAGACACATCTGTACCTCCTGTAACTTCCTACATCCAAACGCAGACACATCTGTACCTCCTGTAACTTCCTACATCCAAACGCAGACACATCTGTACCTCCTGTAACTTCCTGCATCCAAACGCAGACACATCTGTACCTCCTGTAACTTCCTGCATCCAAACGCAGACACATCTGTACCTCCTGTAACTTCCTACATCCAAACGCAGACACATCTGTACCTCCTGTAACTTCCTGCATCCAAACGCAGACACATCTGTACCTCCTGTAACTTCCTGCATCCAAACGCAGACACATCTGTACCTCCTGTAACTTCCTACATCCAAACGCAGACACATCTGTACCTCCTGTAACTTCCAACATCCAAACGCAGACACATCTGTACCTCCTGTAACTTCCTACATCCAAACGCAGACACATCTGTACCTCCTGTAACTTCCTACATCCAAACGCAGACACATCTGTACCTCCTGTAACTCCCTACATCCAAACGCAGACACATCTGTACCTCCTGTAACTTCCTACTGTACATCCAAACGCAGACACATCTGTACCTCCTGTTACTTCCTACATCCAAACGCAGACACGTCTGTACCTCCTGTAACTTCCTACATCCAAACGCAGACACATCTGTACCTCCTGTAACTTCCTGCATCCAAACGCAGACACATCTGTACCTCCTGTAACTTCCTGCATCCAAACGCAGACACATCTGTACCTCCTGTAACTTCCTACATCCAAACGCAGACACATCTGTACCTCCTGTAACTTCCTGCATCCAAACGCAGACACATCTGTACCTCCTGTAACTTCCTGCATCCAAACGCAGACACATCTGTACCTCCTGTAACTTCCTACATCCAAACGCAGACACATCTGTACCTCCTGTAACTTCCAACATCCAAACGCAGACACATCTGTACCTCCTGTAACTTCCTACATCCAAACGCAGACACATCTGTACCTCCTGTAACTTCCTACATCCAAACGCAGACACATCTGTACCTCCTGTAACTCCCTACATCCAAACGCAGACACATCTGTACCTCCTGTAACTTCCTACTGTACATCCAAACGCAGACACATCTGTACCTCCTGTTACTTCCTACATCCAAACGCAGACACGTCTGTACCTCCTGTAACTTCCTACATCCAAACGCAGACACGTCTGTACCTCCTGTAACTTCCTACATCCAAACGCAGACACATCTGTACCTCCTGTAACTTCCCTACATCCAAACGCAGACACATCTGTACCTCCTGTAACTTCCTACATCCAAACGCAGACACATCTGTACCTCCTGTAACTTCCTACATCCAACCGCAGACACATCTGTACCTCCTGTAACTTCCTACATCCAAATGCAGACACATCTGTACCTCCTGTAACTTCCTACATCCAAACGCAGACACATCTGTACCTCCTGTAACTTCCTACATCCAAACGCAGACACATCTGTATCTCCTGTAACTTCCTATATCTACACGCAGACACATCTGTACCTCCTGTAACTTCCTACATCCAAACGCAGACACATCTGTACCTCCTGTAACTTCCTTCATCCAAACGCAGACACATCTGTACCTCCTGTAACTTCCTACATCCAAACGCAGACACATCTGTACCTCCTGTAACTTCCTACATCCAAACGCAGACACATCTGTACCTCCTGTAACTTCCTACATCCAAACGCAGACACATCTGTACCTCCTGTAACTTCCTACATCCAAACGCAGACACATCTGTACCTCCTGTTTCTTCCTACATCCAAACGCAGACACATCTGTACCTCCTGTAACTTCCTACATCCAAACGCAGACACATCTGTACCTCCTGTAACTTCCTACATCCAAACGCAGACACATCTGTACCTCCTGTAACTTCCTACATCCAAACGCAGACACATCTGTACCTCCTTATACGTATACCTCCCTATGCGTACACACCTATTCATAATTATGTACCACAACTGTATGATTCGAAGGCTGTATACTCCTATATGAAAAATTGTATACTGTGCTATAAGGACATTTAGCTACTACCCAATTACCTCAGTCTCAATTATCTAACCCAATTAAGTGCCTCATGCTATAAACAGCGATAAGCTACTTATCGCCAGAAAAAGCCAACAGCGATTCAGTAAACCCCGATAAGCCGGCGATAAGAGCAAAAATCGCTTTTTTTTTGCGTAGAAAAAAAAATCGCCAAACGCGATTAGCCACTTATCGCCAGCTTGTCAAACGCGCTCAATTCCAGTAGCCCTGACCAGCTGATCGCCGCTCTAGAATGGAGATTTCTTCTCCAAGTCGTCCCGCCGCAGGAAGTGGTGAGAAGCTGCCGAAAAAAAGTAATGCCTTTTTCCTGGCTGTGATTGATGCCGGGGGTCTCCGGAGCTGATACCCATTAATACCAGCACCGGAGCCCCCCGGCATGCATCCGAGGCAGGAAAAATGCACTTAAAGGCCACTTCATTACCTTAGCAGCTAACCGCTAAGGCAATGAAGGGGTTAAACACCCGTGTCAGGCTTATTGGGGGTAGCGGGGGAGGGTGAAGGGGGTATTTGGCCCTTGGTGTGTGTTTAGGTCTTGTGGGGGGCTTGCAGGTGGACTTAACCCCTTCCCACCCGGTTAGCCTAAACACCCATGCTTGGAGCTAATACCCCCTTCACTCACCCCCGCTACCCACAATATAAAAAAGTACACACAACAGCCCTACTACCCACCTCCTAGACCCCAATAAACATTACAATATCTAATAAACACGAAGTCATAACCCACCCACCCCCTGTGCTCCCCCCATAAAACCATTATTTATTTTTATATACACAGTATTAATACCACAGCCGATGGGGGTCCTCGGGTGGTCCCCACGGCTGTCCGGGGGTCCTCAGGTAGTCCCCGTGGTTGTCTTTGGGCCTTCGGGTGGTCCCTTGGGGTGTCCGGGGGTCCTCGGGTGCTCCCCGTGGGTATCTGTGGGCCCTTGGGTGGTCCCCGCGAGTGTCCATGGGCCCAACAATGGGTCCCCATGAGTGTCGGGGGTTCCCTGGGTCATACCCCCAGGTGTATGGGGGTCCCTGGGTTGTCCCCACAAGTGTCTGTGGACCCTCGGGTGGTCCCTGTGGGCGTCCAGGGGTCCGCGGGTGGTCCCCGCTGGCCTGCGGTACCATTCTTGTTGTAAAAAATAAGTAAACGTGGCCCACATTTCAATAAATACATCTCCCCCCCCCAAACCCCCCCCCTACAAACCCACAGTACAGTAATGTGCAAAATAACTATTATCCAGATATGGATAATAGATTATTTGCCCATTGTTAAACACAACATTAGCTAGCATAAATAAAGTAAATAAAAATCCTTCTACTGACCCCTGTCATTATGAAGGGCGTCCTCGTCAGCATACTGCAGGGCCATGTCCTCCTTTGCCAGAAAGAATATATAAAAAATACAATCTAATGGCCCCTAAACCCTTAATCACCTCAGTGGTTAACAACCGCTATAGTAATTAAGGTGTTTTCCACTCGGGTGGCCTAACCACCCACCCCGGACCCACTATACCCACCCTGTACCCATTGATTGGCATAGTAGTACATCATACCCATATAATATCGGCATAATAAGCTACAGTAGCAGCCAAGGGTCACCCTAATACAAAAGCCTGACTGTCCAAAATACACAATAATAAAACTTATACAACAAGCACCTTGTGGCAGGACGGCCTGTAGCCGAGGTCAGGGAACAGTCCACACGTGTAGTTTCAGGATAAATGAAAACGTTCAGTGGCTTTATTTCTCCACAGCAACATAACATGCGGGTACACTGTCCCTTTAAGCAAATAAATCCTGCTCCACGTTGGGAGAAAACTGACTAACACAGCAGTCCTAGCTAGCAGGCTGGCTGGCTAAACCAGACCCAAACCGTAAGAGTCTTTTTAAGCAGTCATGCAAACAAATGAAAGAAATCTTACTTTGGCTGCAGTAAGTAGTGTGCTGTATCCTTCTGGCTAGCAGCACATATATCCATGTGCTCTCATCTCAGACAGGCAGCTACTGCTGGTAACAAGATCCTTATTTACCTTGCTGGCTCTCAGGTGTCAGCTTACATCCTGATTAGCTAGCTTCCACCTGAGTTAACCCTTATGAGTGCTGGATGAAGGACTCAGACATATGTTTCCCAGGCATAACTGATAGGGGTTGACTTCACCCTGTCACACACCTAAACTCCCTTGACACATGCTCCTGAGAAAGTCAGGATTAAAATTGCAAAACGCGTTGACATCTGCAGCCATCGAGCTGCTCTGAAGACGCACTGTTCTGAAGCTCTCTGAAGTATCTAATTGCACTTACCCCCAGGTCTCTCCCGCTGGTGTCATCCATTGACTCTTCTCTTTTACCCTTTTTAGATATTGTTTTTATGTAAGTGCACATGTTGTTCCCGACCTATTTCCCCTTTCATAGTAAGTTTTACACTATTACGGGCTCCGTGGGTGCTCCTGTACCCCCCTTCTGAAGAACTTTATTCTACTTGGGTGTTTATCTCGTCCTCAGATCTGCGGATTCCTCTCATGTGGAAGGACAGCGAATATTTCAAGAATAAAGGAGGTGACTTTAATTACTGCATCCAATATTCAGATCCGCTAGGTCTGCACGGACTAAGCCCCCTCTCCCTCCACACGTCTGTCTCTCTCCCTCCATCCGCCTGTCTCTCTCCACCCATATGTCTCTCTCTCCCTCCTTCTGTCTGTCTCTCCCTCCCTCCACATGTCTGTCTCTCTCTCCCTCCATCAGCCTGTCTCTCTCCACCCATATGTCTCTCTCTCCCTCCTTCTGTCTGTCTCTCCCTCCTTCTGTCTGTCTCTCCCTCCTTCTGTCTGTCTCTCCCTCTCCCTCCACCCATCTGTCTCTCTCCCTCCATCCGTCTGTCTCTCTCTCTCCCTCCATCCGTCTGTCTCTCTCTCTCCCTCCATCAGCCTGTCTCTCTCCCTCCATCCGTCTGTCTCTCTCTCTCTCTCTCCATCCATCCGTCTGTCTCTCTCTCTCCCTCCATCCGTCTGTCTCTCTCTCTCCCTGCATCAGCCTGTCTCTCTCTCTCCCTCCATCAGCCTGTCTCTCCCTCTCCCTCCATCAGCCTGTCTCTCTCTCTCCCTCCACCCATCTGTCTCTATCCTTCCATCCGTCTGTCTCTCTCCACCCATATGTCTCCCTCTCCCTCCTTCTGTCTGTCTCTCCCTCCCTCCTTCTGTCTGTCTCTCCCTCTCCCTCCATCAGCCTGTCTCTCTCTCTCCACACGTCTGTCTCTCTCCACCCATCTGTCTCTCTCTCCCTCCGTCTGTCTCTCTCTCCCCCTCCACCCGTCTGTCTCTCTCTCCCCCTCCCTCCGTCTCTCTCTCTTTTATCCGCTCCTGTTTGGCAGAGCCCTCTGTCTCTGTGTCTCGGTTCTGATCCGCTCCTGTTTGGCAGAGCCCTCTGTCTCTGTGTGTTTGGGTTCTGATCCGCTCCTGTTTGGCAGAGCCCTCTGTCTCTGTGTCTGGGTTCTGATCCGCTCCTGTTTGGCAGAGCGCTCTGTCTCTGTGTGTCTGGGTTCTGATCCGCTCCTGTTTGGCAGAGCGCTCTGTCTCTGTGTGTCTGGGTTCTGATCCGCTCCTGTTTGGCAGAGCGCTCTGTCTGTGTGTCTGGGTTCTGATCCGCTCCTGTTTTGCAGAGCGCTCTGTCTCTGTGTGTCTGGGTTCTGATCCGCTCCTGTTTGGCAGAGCGCTCTGTCTCTGTGTGTCTGGGTTCTGATCCGCTCATGTTTGGCAGAGCGCTCTGTCTCTGTATGTCTGGGATCTGATCCGCTCCTGTTTTGCAGAGCCCTCTGTCTGTGTCTGGGTTCTGATCCGCTCCTGTTTGGCAGAGCGCTCTGTCTCTGTGTGTCTGGGTTCTGATCCGCTCCTGTTTGGCAGAGCCCTCTGTCTCTGTGTCTGGGTTCTGATCCTCTCCTGTTTGGCAGAGCGCTCTCAGTGTGTCTGGGTTCTGATCCGCTCCTGTTTGGCAGAGCGCTCTGTGTGTCTGGGTTCTGATCCGCTCCTGTTTGGCAGAGCGCTCTGTGTGTCTGGGTTCTGATCCGCTCCTGTTTGGCAGAGTGCTCTGTCTCTGTGTGTCTGGGTTCTGATCCGCTCCTGTTTTGCAGAGCGCTCTGTCTGTGTGTCTGGGTTCTGATCCGCTCCTGTTTGGCAGAGCGCTCCGTCTGTGTGTCTGGGTTCTGATCCGCTCCTGTTTGGCAGAGCGCTCTGTCTCTGTGTGTCTGGGTTCTGATCCGCTCCTGTTTTGCAGAGCGCTCTGTCTCAGCGTGTCTGGGTTCTGATCCGCTCCTGTTTTGCAGAGCGCTCTGTCTCTGTGTCTGGGTTCTGATCTGCTCCTGTTTGGCAGAGCGCTCTGTCTGTGTGTCTGGGTTCTGATCCGCTCCTGTTTTGCAGAGCGCTCTGTCTCTGTGTGTCTGGGTTCTGATCCGCTCCTGTTTGGCAGAGCGCTCTGTCTCTGTGTGTCTGGGTTCTGATCCGCTCATGTTTGGCAGAGCGCTCTGTCTCTGTATGTCTGGGATCTGATCCGCTCCTGTTTTGCAGAGCCCTCTGTCTGTGTCTGGGTTCTGATCCGCTCCTGTTTGGCAGAGCGCTCTGTCTCTGTGTGTCTGGGTTCTGATCCGCTCCTGTTTGGCAGAGCGCTCTGTCTCTGTGTCTGGGTTCTGATCCGCTCCTGTTTGGCAGAGCGCTCTGTCTCTGTGTGTCTGGGTTCTGATCCGCTCCTGTTTGGCAGAGCCCTCTGTCTCTGTGTCTGGGTTCTGATCCTCTCCTGTTTGGCAGAGCGCTCTCAGTGTGTCTGGGTTCTGATCCGCTCCTGTTTGGCAGAGCGCTCTGTGTGTCTGGGTTCTGATCCGCTCCTGTTTGGCAGAGCGCTCTGTGTGTCTGGGTTCTGATCCGCTCCTGTTTGGCAGAGTGCTCTGTCTCTGTGTGTCTGGGTTCTGATCCGCTCCTGTTTTGCAGAGCGCTCTGTCTGTGTGTCTGGGTTCTGATCCGCTCCTGTTTGGCAGAGCCCTCTGTCTGTGTGTCTGGGTTCTGATCCGCTCCTGTTTGGCAGAGCGCTCCGTCTGTGTGTCTGGGTTCTGATCCGCTCCTGTTTGGCAGAGCGCTCTGTCTCTGTGTGTCTGGGTTCTGATCCGCTCCTGTTTTGCAGAGCGCTCTGTCTCAGCGTGTCTGGGTTCTGATCCGCTCCTGTTTGGCAGAGCGCTCTGTCTCTGTGTGTCTGGGTTCTGATCCGCTCCTGTTTTGCAGAGCGCTCTGTCTCAGCGTGTCTGGGTTCTGATCCGCTCCTGTTTTGCAGAGCGCTCTGTCTCTGTGTGTCTGGGTTCTGATCCGCTCCTGTTTGGCAGAGCGCTCTGTCTCTGTGTGTCTGCGTTCTGATCCGCTCCTGTTTGGCAGAGCGCTCTGTCTCTGTGTGTCTGGGTTCTGATCCGCTCCTGTTTGGCAGAGCACTCTATCTCTGTGTCTGCGTTCTGATCCGCTCCTGTTTGGCAGAGCGCTCTGTCTGTGTGTCTGGGTTCTGATCCGCTCCTGTTTTGCAGTACGCTCTGTCTCTGTGTGTCTGGGTTCTGATCCGCTCCTGTTTGGCAGAGCGCTCTGTCTCTGTGTGTCTGGGTTCTGATCCGCTCCTGTTTGGCAGAGCGCTCTGTCTCTGTGTGTCTGGGTTCTGATCCGCTCCTGTTTGGCAGAGCCCTCTGTCTGTGTGTCTGGGTTCTGATCCGCTCCTGTTTGGCAGAGCGCTCTGTCTGTGTGTCTGGGTTCTGATCCGCTCCTGTTTGGCAGAGCGCTCTGTCTCTGTGTGTCTGGGTTCTGATCCGCTCCTGTTTGGCAGAGCCCTCTGTCTGTGTGTCTGGGTTCTGATCCGCTCCTGTTTGGCAGAGCGCTCTGTCTCTGTGTCTGGGTTCTGATCCGCGCCTGTTTGGCAGAGCGCTCTGTCTGTGTGTGTCTGGGTTCTGATCCGCTCCTGTTTTGCAGAGCCCTCTGTCTGTGTCTGGGTTCTGATCCACTCCTGTTTGGCAGAGCGCTCTGTCTCTGTGTGTCTGGGTTCTGATCCGCTCCTGTTTGGCAGAGCCCTCTGTCTCTGTGTGTCTGGGTTCTGATCCGCTCCTGTTTGGCAGAGCGCTCTGTCTCTGTGTGTCTGGGTTCTGATCCGCTCCTGTTTGGCAGAGCCCTCTGTCTCTGTGTCTGGGTTCTGATCCGCTCCTGTTTGGCAGAGCGCTCTGTCTCTGTGTGTCTGGGTTCTGATCCGCTCCTGTTTGGCAGAGCGCTCTCAGTGTGTCTGGGTTCTGATCCGCTCCTGTTTGGCAGAGCGCTCTGTCTCTGTGTGTCTGGGTTCTGATCCGCTCCTGTTTTGCAGAGCGCTCTGTCTCTGTGTCTGGGTTCTGATCCGCTCCTGTTTGGCAGAGCGCTCTCAGTGTGTCTGGGTTCTGATCCGCTCCTGTTTGGCAGAGCGCTCTGTCTCTGTGTGTCTGGGTTCTGATCCGCTCCTGTTTGGCAGAGCGCTCTGTCTCTGTGTGTCTGGGTTCTGATCCGCTCCTGTTTGGCAGAGCACTCTATCTCTGTGTCTGCGTTCTGATCCGCTCCTGTTTGGCAGAGCGCTCTGTCTGTGTGTCTGGGTTCTGATCCGCTCCTGTTTTGCAGTACGCTCTGTCTCTGTGTGTCTGGGTTCTGATCCGCTCCTGTTTGGCAGAGCGCTCTGTCTCTGTGTGTCTGGGTTCTGATCCGCTCCTGTTTGGCAGAGCGCTCTGTCTCTGTGTGTCTGGGTTCTGATCCGCTCCTGTTTGGCAGAGCCCTCTGTCTGTGTGTCTGGGTTCTGATCCGCTCCTGTTTGGCAGAGCGCTCTGTCTGTGTGTCTGGGTTCTGATCCGCTCCTGTTTGGCAGAGCGCTCTGTCTCTGTGTGTCTGGGTTCTGATCCGCTCCTGTTTGGCAGAGCCCTCTGTCTGTGTGTCTGGGTTCTGATCCGCTCCTGTTTGGCAGAGCGCTCTGTCTCTGTGTCTGGGTTCTGATCCGCGCCTGTTTGGCAGAGCGCTCTGTCTGTGTGTGTCTGGGTTCTGATCCGCTCCTGTTTTGCAGAGCCCTCTGTCTGTGTCTGGGTTCTGATCCACTCCTGTTTGGCAGAGCGCTCTGTCTCTGTGTGTCTGGGTTCTGATCCGCTCCTGTTTGGCAGAGCCCTCTGTCTCTGTGTGTCTGGGTTCTGATCCGCTCCTGTTTGGCAGAGCGCTCTGTCTCTGTGTGTCTGGGTTCTGATCCGCTCCTGTTTGGCAGAGCCCTCTGTCTCTGTGTCTGGGTTCTGATCCGCTCCTGTTTGGCAGAGCGCTCTGTCTCTGTGTGTCTGGGTTCTGATCCGCTCCTGTTTGGCAGAGCGCTCTCAGTGTGTCTGGGTTCTGATCCGCTCCTGTTTGGCAGAGCGCTCTGTCTCTGTGTGTCTGGGTTCTGATCCGCTCCTGTTTTGCAGAGCGCTCTGTCTCTGTGTCTGGGTTCTGATCCGCTCCTGTTTGGCAGAGCGCTCTCAGTGTGTCTGGGTTCTGATCCGCTCCTGTTTGGCAGAGCGCTCTGTCTCTGTGTGTCTGGGTTCTGATCCGCTCCTGTTTGGCAGAGCGCTCTGTTTCTGTGTGTCTGGGTTCTGATCCGCTCCTGTTTGGCAGAGCGCTCTGTCTCTGTGTGTCTGGGTTCTGATCCACTCCTGTTTGGCAGAGCCCTCTGTCTCTGTGTCTGGGTTCTGATCCGCTCCTGTTTGGCAGAGCGCTCTGTCTCTGTGTCTGGGTTCTGATCCGCTCCTGTTTGGCAGAGCCCTCTGTCTCTGTGTGTCTGGGTTCTGATCCGCTCCTGTTTGGCAGAGCGCTCTGTCTCTGTGTGTCTGGGTTCTGATCCGCTCCTGTTTGGCAGAGCGCTCTGTCTCTGTGTCTGGGTTCTGATCCGCTCCTGTTTGGCAGAGCGCTCTGTCTCTGTGTGTCTGGGTTCTGATCCGCTCCTGTTTGGCAGAGCGCTCTGTCTCTGTGTGTCTGGGTTCTGATCTGCTCCTGTTTGGCAGAGCGCTCTGTCTCTGTGTGTCTGGGTTCTGATCTGCTCCTGTTTGGCAGAGCGCTCTGTCTGTGTGTGTCTGGGTTCTGATCCGCTCCTGTTTGGCAGAGCGCTCTGTCTCTGTGTGTCTTGGTTCTGATCCGCTCCTGTTTGGCAGAGCGCTCTGTCTCTGTGTCTGGGTTCTGATCCGCTCCTGTTTGGCAGAGCGCTCTGTCTGTGTGTGTCTGGGTTCTGATCCGCTCCTGTTTGGCAGAGCGCTCTGTCTCTGTGTCTGGGTTCTGATCCGCTCCTGTTTGGCAGAGCGCTCTCAGTGTGTCTGGGTTCTGATCCGCTCCTGTTTGGCAGAGCGCTCTGTCTCTGTGTGTCTGGGTTCTGATCCGCTCCTGTTTTGCAGAGCGCTCTGTCTCTGTGTCTGGGTTCTGATCCGCTCCTGTTTGGCAGAGCGCTCTCAGTGTGTCTGGGTTCTGATCCGCTCCTGTTTGGCAGAGCGCTCTGTCTCTGTGTGTCTGGGTTCTGATCCGCTCCTGTTTGGCAGAGCGCTCTGTCTCTGTGTGTCTGGGTTCTGATCCGCTCCTGTTTGGCAGAGCGCTTTGTCTCTGTGTCTGGGTTCTGATCCGCTCCTGTTTGGCAGAGCGCTTTGTCTCTGTGTCTGGGTTCTGATCCGCTCCTGTTTGGCAGAGCGCTCTGTCTCTGTGTGTCTGGGTTCTGATCCGCTCCTGTTTGGCAGAGCGCTCTGTTTCTGTGTGTCTGGGTTCTGATCCGCTCCTGTTTGGCAGAGCGCTCTGTCTCTGTGTGTCTGGGTTCTGATCCACTCCTGTTTGGCAGAGCCCTCTGTCTCTGTGTCTGGGTTCTGATCCGCTCCTGTTTGGCAGAGCGCTCTGTCTCTGTGTCTGGGTTCTGATCCGCTCCTGTTTGGCAGAGCCCTCTGTCTCTGTGTGTCTGGGTTCTGATCCGCTCCTGTTTGGCAGAGCGCTCTGTCTCTGTGTGTCTGGGTTCTGATCCGCTCCTGTTTGGCAGAGCGCTCTGTCTCTGTGTCTGGGTTCTGATCCGCTCCTGTTTGGCAGAGCGCTCTGTCTCTGTGTGTCTGGGTTCTGATCCGCTCCTGTTTGGCAGAGCGCTCTGTCTCTGTGTCTGCGTTCTGATCCGCTCCTGTTTGGCAGAGCGCTCTGTCTGTGTGTCTGGGTTCTGATCCGCTCCTGTTTTGCAGTACGCTCTGTCTCTGTGTGTCTGGGTTCTGATCCGCTCCTGTTTGGCAGAGCGCTCTGTCTCTGTGTGTCTGGGTTCTGATCCGCTCCTGTTTGGCAGAGCGCTCTGTCTCTGTGTGTCTGGGTTCTGATCCGCTCCTGTTTGGCAGAGCCCTCTGTCTGTGTGTCTGGGTTCTGATCCGCTCCTGTTTGGCAGAGCGCTCTGTCTGTGTGTCTGGGTTCTGATCCGCTCCTGTTTGGCAGAGCGCTCTGTCTCTGTGTGTCTGGGTTCTGATCCGCTCCTGTTTGGCAGAGCCCTCTGTCTGTGTGTCTGGGTTCTGATCCGCTCCTGTTTGGCAGAGCGCTCTGTCTCTGTGTCTGGGTTCTGATCCGCGCCTGTTTGGCAGAGCGCTCTGTCTGTGTGTGTCTGGGTTCTGATCCGCTCCTGTTTTGCAGAGCCCTCTGTCTGTGTCTGGGTTCTGATCCACTCCTGTTTGGCAGAGCGCTCTGTCTCTGTGTGTCTGGGTTCTGATCCGCTCCTGTTTGGCAGAGCCCTCTGTCTCTGTGTGTCTGGGTTCTGATCCGCTCCTGTTTGGCAGAGCGCTCTGTCTCTGTGTGTCTGGGTTCTGATCCGCTCCTGTTTGGCAGAGCCCTCTGTCTCTGTGTCTGGGTTCTGATCCGCTCCTGTTTGGCAGAGCGCTCTGTCTCTGTGTGTCTGGGTTCTGATCCGCTCCTGTTTGGCAGAGCGCTCTCAGTGTGTCTGGGTTCTGATCCGCTCCTGTTTGGCAGAGCGCTCTGTCTCTGTGTGTCTGGGTTCTGATCCGCTCCTGTTTTGCAGAGCGCTCTGTCTCTGTGTCTGGGTTCTGATCCGCTCCTGTTTGGCAGAGCGCTCTCAGTGTGTCTGGGTTCTGATCCGCTCCTGTTTGGCAGAGCGCTCTGTCTCTGTGTGTCTGGGTTCTGATCCGCTCCTGTTTGGCAGAGCGCTCTGTTTCTGTGTGTCTGGGTTCTGATCCGCTCCTGTTTGGCAGAGCGCTCTGTCTCTGTGTGTCTGGGTTCTGATCCACTCCTGTTTGGCAGAGCCCTCTGTCTCTGTGTCTGGGTTCTGATCCGCTCCTGTTTGGCAGAGCGCTCTGTCTCTGTGTCTGGGTTCTGATCCGCTCCTGTTTGGCAGAGCCCTCTGTCTCTGTGTGTCTGGGTTCTGATCCGCTCCTGTTTGGCAGAGCGCTCTGTCTCTGTGTGTCTGGGTTCTGATCCGCTCCTGTTTGGCAGAGCGCTCTGTCTCTGTGTCTGGGTTCTGATCCGCTCCTGTTTGGCAGAGCGCTCTGTCTCTGTGTGTCTGGGTTCTGATCCGCTCCTGTTTGGCAGAGCGCTCTGTCTCTGTGTGTCTGGGTTCTGATCTGCTCCTGTTTGGCAGAGCGCTCTGTCTCTGTGTGTCTGGGTTCTGATCTGCTCCTGTTTGGCAGAGCGCTCTGTCTGTGTGTGTCTGGGTTCTGATCCGCTCCTGTTTGGCAGAGCGCTCTGTCTCTGTGTGTCTTGGTTCTGATCCGCTCCTGTTTGGCAGAGCGCTCTGTCTCTGTGTCTGGGTTCTGATCCGCTCCTGTTTGGCAGAGCGCTCTGTCTGTGTGTGTCTGGGTTCTGATCCGCTCCTGTTTGGCAGAGCGCTCTGTCTCTGTGTCTGGGTTCTGATCCGCTCCTGTTTGGCAGAGCGCTCTCAGTGTGTCTGGGTTCTGATCCGCTCCTGTTTGGCAGAGCGCTCTGTCTCTGTGTGTCTGGGTTCTGATCCGCTCCTGTTTTGCAGAGCGCTCTGTCTCTGTGTCTGGGTTCTGATCCGCTCCTGTTTGGCAGAGCGCTCTCAGTGTGTCTGGGTTCTGATCCGCTCCTGTTTGGCAGAGCGCTCTGTCTCTGTGTGTCTGGGTTCTGATCCGCTCCTGTTTGGCAGAGCGCTCTGTCTCTGTGTGTCTGGGTTCTGATCCGCTCCTGTTTGGCAGAGCGCTTTGTCTCTGTGTCTGGGTTCTGATCCGCTCCTGTTTGGCAGAGCGCTTTGTCTCTGTGTCTGGGTTCTGATCCGCTCCTGTTTGGCAGAGCGCTCTGTCTCTGTGTGTCTGGGTTCTGATCCGCTCCTGTTTGGCAGAGCGCTCTGTTTCTGTGTGTCTGGGTTCTGATCCGCTCCTGTTTGGCAGAGCGCTCTGTCTCTGTGTGTCTGGGTTCTGATCCACTCCTGTTTGGCAGAGCCCTCTGTCTCTGTGTCTGGGTTCTGATCCGCTCCTGTTTGGCAGAGCGCTCTGTCTCTGTGTCTGGGTTCTGATCCGCTCCTGTTTGGCAGAGCCCTCTGTCTCTGTGTGTCTGGGTTCTGATCCGCTCCTGTTTGGCAGAGCGCTCTGTCTCTGTGTGTCTGGGTTCTGATCCGCTCCTGTTTGGCAGAGCGCTCTGTCTCTGTGTCTGGGTTCTGATCCGCTCCTGTTTGGCAGAGCGCTCTGTCTCTGTGTGTCTGGGTTCTGATCCGCTCCTGTTTGGCAGAGCGCTCTGTCTCTGTGTGTCTGGGTTCTGATCTGCTCCTGTTTGGCAGAGCGCTCTGTCTCTGTGTGTCTGGGTTCTGATCTGCTCCTGTTTGGCAGAGCGCTCTGTCTGTGTGTGTCTGGGTTCTGATCCGCTCCTGTTTGGCAGAGCGCTCTGTCTCTGTGTGTCTTGGTTCTGATCCGCTCCTGTTTGGCAGAGCGCTCTCAGTGTGTCTGGGTTCTGATCCGCTCCTGTTTGGCAGAGCGCTCTGTCTCTGTGTGTCTGGGTTCTGATCCGCTCCTGTTTTGCAGAGCGCTCTGTCTCTGTGTCTGGGTTCTGATCCGCTCCTGTTTGGCAGAGCGCTCTCAGTGTGTCTGGGTTCTGATCCGCTCCTGTTTGGCAGAGCGCTCTGTCTCTGTGTGTCTGGGTTCTGATCCGCTCCTGTTTGGCAGAGCGCTCTGTCTCTGTGTGTCTGGGTTCTGATCCGCTCCTGTTTGGCAGAGCGCTCTGTCTCTGTGTGTCTGGGTTCTGATCCACTCCTGTTTGGCAGAGCCCTCTGTCTCTGTGTCTGGGTTCTGATCCGCTCCTGTTTGGCAGAGCGCTCTGTCTCTGTGTCTGGGTTCTGATCCGCTCCTGTTTGGCAGAGCCCTCTGTCTCTGTGTGTCTGGGTTCTGATCCGCTCCTGTTTGACAGAGCGCTCTGTCTCTGTGTGTCTGGGTTCTGATCCGCTCCTGTTTGGCAGAGCGCTCTGTCTCTGTGTCTGGGTTCTGATCCGCTCCTGTTTGGCAGAGCGCTCTGTCTCTGTGTGTCTGGGTTCTGATCCGCTCCTGTTTGGCAGAGCGCTCTGTCTCTGTGTGTCTGGGTTCTGATCTGCTCCTGTTTGGCAGAGCGCTCTGTCTCTGTGTGTCTGGGTTCTGATCTGCTCCTGTTTGGCAGAGCGCTCTGTCTGTGTGTGTCTGGGTTCTGATCCGCTCCTGTTTGGCAGAGCGCTCTGTCTCTGTGTGTCTTGGTTCTGATCCGCTCCTGTTTGGCAGAGCGCTCTGTCTCTGTGTCTGGGTTCTGATCCGCTCCTGTTTGGCAGAGCGCTCTGTCTGTGTGTGTCTGGGTTCTGATCCGCTCCTGTTTGGCAGAGCGCTCTGTCTCTGTGTCTGGGTTCTGATCCGCTCCTGTTTGGTAGAGCGCTCTGCCTCTGTGTGTCTTGGTTCTGATCCGCTCCTGTTTGGCAGAGCGCTCTGTCTGTGTGTGTCTGGGTTGTGATCCGCTCCTGTTTGGCAGAGCGCTTTGTCTCTGTGTCTGGGTTCTGATCCGCTCCTGTTTTGCAGAGCGCTCTGTCTGTGTGTGTCTGGGTTCTGATCCGCTCCTGTTTGGCAGAGCGCTCTGTCTCTGTGTGTCTGGGTTCTGATCCGCTCCTGTTTGGCAGAGCCCTCTGTCTCTGTGTCTGGGTTCTGATCCGCTCCTGTTTGGCAGAGCGCTCTGTCTCAGCGTGTCTGGGTTCTGATCCACTCCTGTTTGGCAGAGCGCTCTGTCTCTGTGTCTGGGTTCTGATCCGCTCCTGTTTGGCAGAGCGCTCTGTCTCTGTGTGTCTGGGTTCTGATCCGCTCCTGTTTGGCAGAGCACTCTGTCTCTGTGTCTGGGTTCTGATCCGCTCCTGTTTTGCAGAGCGCTCTGTCTCAGCGTGTCTGGGTTCTGATCCGCTCCTGTTTTGCAGAGCACTCTGTCTCTGTGTCTGGGTTCTGATCCGCTCCTGTTTGGCAGAGCGCTCTGTCTCTGTGTCTGGGTTCTGATCCGCTCCTGTTTGGCAGAGCGGTCTGTCTCAGCGTGTCTGGGTTCTGATCCGCTCCTGTTTTGCAGAGCGCTCTGTCTCTGTGTCTGGGTTCTGATCCGCTCCTGTTTTGCAGAGCGCTCTGTCTCCTTGTCTGGGTTCTGATCCGCTCCTGTTTGGCAGAGCGCTCTGTCTCAGCGTGTCTGGGTTCTGATCCGCTCCTGTTTGGCAGAGCGCTCTGTCTCTGTGTCTGGGTTCTGATCCGCTCCTGTTTTGCAGAGCGCTCTGTCTCAGCGTGTCTGGGTTCTGATCCGCTCCTGTTTGGCAGAGCGCTCTGTCTCAGCGTGTCTGGGTTCTGATCCGCTCCTGTTTGGCAGAGCGCTCTGTCTCTGTGTGTCTGGGTTCTGATCCGCTCCTGTTTGGCAGAGCGCTCTGTCTCTGTGGTTCTGGGTTCTGATCCGCTCCTGTTTTGCAGAGCGCCATCGCTGCGCAGTGTTCTGCGCTCTGCTGCTCCGCGGGGAGGTTTTTGACACAGAGATGGTTTTCGTGGATCGGACGTCCACGGATATCTGCTTCGAGAACGGGATTGTGTTGTGAGTATCGCCCTCTCGCCCTCTCGCCCTCTCGCCCTCTCGCCTCACAGCAGAGGTTGTGTCCGGGCCCCTCTCAGTGTAACTGGCCCCTGGGATAGATCCCATCCCGGAACCTCGGCCCCCGGGGGCCGATCGCTGCTCACAAAACTACAAACATGGCCCTGCGGCCATATTGTTTACCCAGTTCAACTGGTGGACCATGGCTCTCCGACCCTGGGGGGTTCCTGGGCGTCGGGGGACCCCCAATAACTGTCTGATCACCATGTGAAACCCGCCCCAAGAACGGTACCGTTATTACTGATCTAACGAGCGTTATACCTGCGTGTTATTTAGACATTACTCCCTAGTATTTCAGGCCCATATCCAATAGGCCGGGCTAATGCAGGAGACACCCTAGCAACGCGCTGCGCAGGGCGGGACGAAATAGCATCACTTAGTCAGTATGTCCCTAAATGTATTACACGTACACGTCATTGTCCTCGGGGTGGAGGAGGAGAACTCGCTGATCAGAACACCCCCAGTTATCTGCCGTGTATGGAGTTATGTGTACTTGTGTTAGTTATGTGGTGTGTTACAGCTGTGTACTTGTGTTAGTTATGTGGTGTGTTACAGCTGTGTACTTGTGTTAGTTATGTGGTGTGTTACAGCTGTGTACTTGTGTTAGTTATGTGGTGTGTTACAGCTGTGTACTTGTGTTAGTTATGTGGTGTGTTCCAGCTGTGTACTTGTGTTAGTTATGTGGTGTGTTACAGCTGTGTACTTGTGTTAGTTATGTTGTGTGTTCCAGCTGTGTACTTGTGTTAGTTATGTTGTGTGTTCCAGCTGTGTACTTGTGTTAGTTATGTGGTGTGTTACAGCTGTGTACTTGTGTTAGTTATGTGGTGTGTTACAGCTGTGTACTTGTGTTAGTTATGTTGTGTGTTCCAGCTGTGTACTTGTGTTAGTTATGTGGTGTGTTACAGCTGTGTACTTGTGTTAGTTATGTGGTGTGTTACAGCTGTGTACTTGTGTTAGTTATGTTGTGTGTTCCAGCTGTGTACTTGTGTTAGTTATGTTGTGTGTTCCAGCTGTGTACTTGTGTTAGTTATGTTGTGTGTTCCAGCTGTGTACTTGTGTTAGTTATGTTGTGTGTTCCAGCTGTGTACTTGTGTTAGTTATGTTGTGTGTTCCAGCTGTGTACTTGTGTTAGTTATGTGGTGTGTTACAGCTGTGTAGTTGTGTTAGTTATGTGGTGTGTTACAGCTGTGTACTTGTGTTAGTTATGTTGTGTGTTCCAGCTGTGTACTTGTGTTAGTTATGTTGTGTGTTCCAGCTGTGTACTTGTGTTAGTTATGTTGTGTGTTCCAGCTGTGTACTTGTGTTAGTTATGTTGTGTGTTCCAGCTGTGTACTTGTGTTAGTTATGTTGTGTGTTCCAGCTGTGTACTTGTGTTAGTTATGTGGTGTGTTACAGCTGTGTAGTTGTGTTAGTTATGTTGTGTGTTACAGCTGTGTACTTGTGTTACCGTTGGGTTGTGGACCCCGGGTTCAAGCGGTGCCTGCCGTTATACAGCTGTGCGATAGAGTTGTGTAGTTGTGGTACAGTTGTGCTGTGTGTTACAGTGCCGGTGTGGACCCCGGGATCAAGCGGTGCCTGCCGCTTGACAGCTGTGCGATAGAGTTGTGTAGTTTTGGTACAGTTGTGCTGTGTGTTACAGTGCCGGTGTGGACCCCGGGTTCAAGCGGTGCCTGCCGTTATACAGCTGTGCGATAGAGTTGTGTAGTTTTGGTACAGTTGTGCTGTGTGTTACAGTGCCGGTGTGGACCCCGGGTTCAAGCGGTGCCTGCCGTTATACAGCTGTGCGATAGAGTTGTGCAGTTGTGGTACAGTGTGAGACCCCGAGACAGCGGTTTCTGAGAGTGCTGCCAGCAGTAATGTAGGAGGCGGCAGCAGGGCGGCCTCACCGGGACGGGGGCTGCTCAGCCGAAATGTTGGAGTTCTTGGCACAATAAATGAATGATTATTAGCGAGTCCGTGCGCCCATCTTACTTTCATCTCCATTGCGGAGCTCTGGGGACCTTGGACGCTCCTGTGGATTTTAGCGCCGGCTGATAAGTTGTTTTTTTTGTTCTACACAGTGTGCCCCCATTTTCCCTTGTGTCTGAAGGAGGTAGTAGGGCCAGGTTTGGGAGGAAGTATGAGGAGCTCTGTTTTAGCCATGTTGAGTTTAAGGCGGCGGAGGGCCATCCAGGATGATATAGCAGAGAGACATTCAGAAACTTTGGTCTGTACAGCAGGTGTAAAGTTGGGTGTTGAAAAGTATATTTGTGTGTCGTCAGCATAGAGGTGATATTTAAACCCAAGAGATGTTATTAGGTCCCCTAGAGAGAGTGTATACAGAGAAAAGAGAAGAGGTCCCAGGACAGAGCCCTGGGGTACCCCCACAGAGAGATCAATAGAGGAGGAGGAGGTGTTAGCAGAAGAGACACTGAAAGTACGATGGGAGAGGTAGGATGAGATCCAGGATAGAGCTTTGTTACGAATACCAAGAGTATGGAGAATGTGGAGGAGAAGAGGGTGGTCCACGGTGTCAAATGCTGCAGAGAGGTCGAGTAATATGAGCAGAGTGTAATGACCTCTGTCTTTGGCAGCATGGAGGTCGTCAGTTATTTTAGTGAGGGCTGTTTCGGTGGTGTGAGCAGTGCGGAAGCCAGATTGTAGAGGGTCTAGGAGAGAATAGGTGTTGAGAATATGGAGCAAGCGAGAGAATACAAGACGTTCAAGGAGTTTAGAGGCAAAAGGCAGGAGCGAGACAGGTCGATAGTTAGAAAGACACGTAGGGTCATGCTCGCTGTTTTTGAGTAATGGTATGACTGTTGCATGTTTGAAGGAGGATGGAAAGGTTCCAGAGCAGAGGGAGGAGTTAATGTGTGTGTGATAATAATAATGAGCAGTGCGGAAGATTGTAGAGGGAACACAAGCCGTTCAAGGAGTTTGGAGGCAAAAGGCAGGAGGGAGACAGGTCGATAGTTAGAAAGACAGGTAGTTGTGCAGTTATACAGCTGTGCGATGGAGTTGTGTAGTTGTGTTACCGTTGTGTTGTGTGTTACAGTGCGGGTGTGGACCCCGGGTTCGCGCTGCGGGTGCAGTTATACAGCTGTGCGATGGAGTTGTGTTGTAGTTGTGTTACCGTTGTGTTGTGTGTTACAGTGCGGGTGTGGACCCCGGGTTCGAGCTGCGGGTGCAGTTATACAGCTGTGCGATGGAGTTGTGTAGTTGTGTTACAGTTGTGTTGTGTGTTACAGTGCGGGTGTGGACCCCGGGTTCGCGCTGCGGGTGCAGTTATACAGCTGTGCGATGGAGTTGTGTAGTTGTGTTACAGTTGTGTTGTGTGTTACAGTGCGGGGTGGACCCCGGGTTCGCGCTGCGGGTGCAGTTGTACAGCTGTGCGATGGAGTTGTGTCGTTGTGTTACAGTTGTGTTGTGTGTTACAGTGCGGTTGTGGACCCCGTGTTTGAGCTGCGGGTGCAGTTATACAGCTGTGCGATGGAGTTGTGTAGTTGTGTTACCGTTGTGTTGTGTGCTACAGTGCGGGTGTGGACCCCGGGTTCGCGCTGCGGGTGCAGTTATACAGCTGTGTGATGGAGTTGTGTAGTTGTGTTACCGTTGTTTTGTGTGTTACAGTGCGGGTGTGGACCCCGGGTTCGCGCTGCGGGTACAGTTATACAGCTGTGTGATGGAGTTGTGTAGTTGTGTTACCGTTGTGTTGTGTGTTACAGTGCGGGTGTGGACCCCGGGTTTGCGCTGCGGGTGCAGTTATACAGCTGTGCGATGGAGTTGTGTAGTTGTGTTACCGTTGTGTTGTGTGTTACAGTGCGGGGGGGGGGACCCCGGGTTTGAGCTGCGGGTGCAGTTATACAGCTGTGCGATGGAGTTGTGTAGTTGTGTTACCGTTGTGTTGTGTGTTACAGTGCGGGTGTGGACCCCGGGTTTGCGCTGCGGGTCCAGTTATACAGCTGTGCGATGGAGTTGTGTAGTTGTGTTACCGTTGTGTAGTTGTGTTACCGTTGTGTTGTGTGTTACAGTGCGGGTGTGGACCCCGGGTTCGCGCTGCGGGTGCAGTTGTACAGCTGTGTGATGGAGTTGTGTTGTGTTACCGTTGTGTTGTGTGTTACAGTGCGGGTGTGGACCCCGTGTTCACGCTGCGGGTGCAGTTATACAGCTATGCGATGGAGTTGTGTAGTTGTGTTACAGTTGTGTTGTGTGTTACAATGCGGGTGTGGACCCCGGATTCACGCTGCGGGTGCAGTTATACAGCTGTGCGATGGAGTTGTGTAGTTGTGTTACCGTTGTGTTGTGTGTTACAGTGCGGGTGTGGACCCCGGGTTCGCGCTGCGGGTACAGTTATACAGCTGTGTGATGGAGTTGTGTAGTTGTGTTACCGTTGTGTTGTGTGTTACAGTGCGGGTGTGGACCCCGGGTTTGCGCTGCGGGTGCAGTTATACAGCTGTGTGATGGAGTTGTGTAGTTGTGTTACCGTTGTGTAGTTGTGTTACCGTTGTGTTGTGTGTTACAGTGCGGGGGGGGACCCCGGGTTTGAGCTGCGGGTGCAGTTATACAGCTGTGCGATGGAGTTGTGTAGTTGTGTTACCGTTGTGTTGTGTGTTACAGTGCGGGTGTGGACCCCGGGTTTGCGCTGCGGGTGCAGTTATACAGCTGTGCGATGGAGTTGTGTAGTTGTGTTACCGTTGTGTGTTGTGTGTTACAGTGCGGGTGTGGACCCCGGGTTCGCGCTGCGGGTGCAGTTGTACAGCTGTGTGATGGAGTTGTGTTGTGTTACCGTTGTGTTGTGTGTTACAGTGCGGGTGTGGACCCCGGGTTCGCGCTGCGGGTGCAGTTATACAGCTGTGCGATGGAGTTGTGTAGTTTTGTTACAGTTGTGTTGTGTGTTACAGTGCGGGTGTGGACCCCGGGTTTGAGCTGCGGGTGCAGTTATACAGCTGTGCGATGGAGTTGTTTAGTTGTGTTACCGTTGTGTTGTGTGTTACAGTGCGGGTGTGGACCCCGGGTTCGAGCTGCGGGTGCAGTTATACAGCTGTGCGATGGAGTTGTGTAGTTGTATTACCGTTGTGTTGTGTGTTACAGTTGTGTAGTTGTGTTACCGTTGTGTTGTGTGTTACAGTGCGGGGGTGGACCCCGGGTTCGCGCTGCGGGTGCAGTTGTACAGCTGTGCGATGGAGTTGTGTAGTTGTGTTACAGTTGTGTTGTGTGTTACAGTGCGGGTGTGGACCCCGGGTTCGCGCTGCGGGTGCAGTTGTACAGCTGTGTGATGGAGTTGTGTAATTGTGTTGTGTGTTACAGTGCGGGGGGGACCCCGGTTCGCGCTGCGGGTGCAGTTGTACAGCTGTGCGATGGAGTTGTGTAGTTGTGTTACCGTTGTGTTGTGTGTTACAGTGCGGGTGTGGACCCCGGGTTTGAGCTGCGGGTGCAGTTATACAGCAGTGTGATGGAGTTGTGTAGTTGTGTTACCGTTGTGTAGTTGTGTTCGCGCTGCGGGTGCAGTTGTACAGCTGTGCGATGGAGTTGCGTAGTTGTGTTACCGTTGTGTTGTGTGTTACAGTGCGGGTGTGGACCCCGGGTTCGCGCTGCGGGTGCAGTTATACAGCTGTGCGATGGAGTTGTGTAGTTGTATTACCGTTGTGTTGTGTGTTACAGTTGTGTAGTTGTGTTACAGTTGTGTTGTGTGTTACAGTGCGGGGGTGGACCCCGGGTTCGCGCTGCGGGTGCAGTTGTACAGCTGTGCGATGGAGTTGTGTAGTTGTGTTGTGTGTTACAGTGCGGGGGGGACCCCGGTTCGCGCTGCGGGTGCAGTTGTACAGCTGTGCGATGGAGTTGTGTAGTTGTGTTACCGTTGTGTTGTGTGTTACAGTGCGGGGGTTGCCCCCGGGTTTGAGCTGCGGGTGCAGTTGTACAGCTGTGCGATGGAGTTGTGTAGTTGTGTTGTGTGTTACAGTGCGGGTGTGGACCCCGGGTTTGCGCTGCCGGTGCAGTTGTACAGCTGTGCGATGGAGTTGTGTAGTTGTGTTATCGTTGTGTATTTGTGTTACAGTTGTGTAGTTGTGTTACCGTTGTGTTGTGTGTTACAGTGCGGGTGTGGCCCCCGGGTTTGCGCTGCCGGTGCAGTTGTACAGCTGTGCGATGGAGTTGTGTAGTTGTGTTATCGTTGTGTATTTGTGTTACAGTTGTGTAGTTGTGTTACCGTTGTGTTGTGTGTTACAGTGCGGGTGTGGACCCCGGGTTTGCGCTGCGGGTGCAGTTGTACAGCTGTGCGATGGAGTTGCGTAGTTGTGTTACCGTTGTGTTGTGTGTTACAGTGCGGGTGTGGACCCCGGGTTCGCGCTGCGGGTGCAGTTATACAGCTGTGCGATGGAGTTGTGTAGTTGTATTACCGTTGTGTTGTGTGTTACAGTTGTGTAGTTGTGTTACAGTTGTGTTGTGTGTTACAGTGCGGGGGTGGACCCCGGGTTCGCGCTGCGGGTGCAGTTGTACAGCTGTGCGATGGAGTTGTGTAGTTGTGTTGTGTGTTACAGTGCGGGGGGGACCCCGGTTCGCGCTGCGGGTGCAGTTGTACAGCTGTGCGATGGAGTTGTGTAGTTGTGTTACCGTTGTGTTGTGTGTTACAGTGCGGGGGTTGCCCCCGGGTTTGAGCTGCGGGTGCAGTTGTACAGCTGTGCGATGGAGTTGTGTAGTTGTGTTGTGTGTTACAGTGCGGGTGTGGACCCCGGGTTTGCGCTGCCGGTGCAGTTGTACAGCTGTGCGATGGAGTTGTGTAGTTGTGTTATCGTTGTGTATTTGTGTTACAGTTGTGTAGTTGTGTTACCGTTGTGTTGTGTGTTACAGTGCGGGTGTGGCCCCCGGGTTTGCGCTGCCGGTGCAGTTGTACAGCTGTGCGATGGAGTTGTGTAGTTGTGTTATCGTTGTGTATTTGTGTTACAGTTGTGTAGTTGTGTTACCGTTGTGTTGTGTGTTACAGTGCGGGTGTGGACCCCGGGTTTGCGCTGCGGGTGCAGTTATACAGCTGTGTGATGGAGTTGTGTAGTTGTGTTACCGTTGTGTAGTTGTGTTACCGTTGTGTAGTTGTGTTACCGTTGTGTTGTGTGTTACAGTGCGGGTGTGGCCCCCGGGTTTGCGCTGCGGGTGCAGTTGTACAGCTGTGCGATGGAGTTGTGTAGTTGTGTTATCGTTGTGTATTTGTGTTACAGTTGTGTAGTTGTGTTACCGTTGTGTTGTGTATTACAGTGCGGGTGTGGACCCCGGGTTTGCGCTGCGGGTGCAGTTATACAGCTGTGTGATGGAGTTGTGTAGTTGTGTTACCGTTGTGTAGTTGTGTTACAGTTGTGTAGTTGTGTTACCGTTGTGTTGTGTGTTACAGTGCGGGGGTGGACCCCGGGTTCGCGCTGCGGGTGCAGTTGTACAGCTGTACGATGGAGTTGTGTAGTTGTGTTACCGTTGTGTTGTGTGTTACAGTGCGGGGGTGGACCCCGGGTTCGCCCTGCGGGTGCAGTTGTACAGCTGTGCGATGGAGTTGTGTAGTTGTGTTACCGTTGTGTATTTGTGTTACAGTTGTGTAGTTGTGTTACCGTTGTATTGTGTGTTACAGTGTGGGGGTGGACCCCGGGTTCGCGCTGCGGGTGCAGTTGTACAGCTGTGCGATGGAGTTGTGTAGTTGTGTTACCGTTGTGTAGTTGTGTTACAGTTGTGTAGTTGTGTTACCGTTGTGTTGTGTGTTACAGTGCGGGGGTGGACCCCGGGTTCGCGCTGCGGGTGCAGTTGTACAGCTGTGCGATGGAGTTGTGTAGTTGTGTTACCGTTGTGTTGTGTGTTACAGTGCGGGGGTGGACCCCGGGTTCACCCTGCGGGTGCAGTTGTACAGCTGTGCGATGGAGTTGTGTAGTTGTGTTACCGTTGTGTATTTGTGTTACAGTTGTGTAGTTGTGTTACCGTTGTGTTGTGTGTTACAGTGCGGGGGTGGACCCCGGGTTCGCGCTGCGGGTGCAGTTGTACAGCTGTGCGATGGAGTTGTGTAGTTGTGTTACCGTTGTGTAGTTGTGTTACAGTTGTGTAGTTGTGTTACCATTGTGTTGTGTGTTACAGTGCGTGGGTGGACCCCGGGTTCGCGCTGCGGGTGCAGTTGTACAGCTGTGCGATGGAGTTGTGTAGTTGTGTTACCGTTGTGTTGTGTGTTACAGTGCGGGGGTGGACCCCGGGTTCGCCCTGCGGGTGCAGTTGTACAGCTGTGCGATGGAGTTGTGTAGTTGTGTTACCGTTGTGTAGTTGTGTTACAGTTGTGTAGTTGTGTTACCGTTATGTTGTGTGTTACAGTGCGGGGGTGGACCCCGGGTTCACGCTGCGGGTGCAGTTGTACAGCTGTGCGATGGAGTTGTGTAGTTGTGTTACCGTTGTGTTGTGTGTTACAGTGCGGGGGTGGACCCCGGGTTCGCCCTGCGGGTGCAGTTGTACAGCTGTGCGATGGAGTTGTGTAGTTGTGTTACCGTTGTGTATTTGTGTTACAGTTGTGTAGTTGTGTTACCGTTGTGTTGTGTGTTACAGTGCGGGGGTGGACCCCGGGTTCGCGCTGCGGGTGCAGTTGTACAGCTGTGCGATGGAGTTGTGTAGTTGTGTTACCGTTGTGTAGTTGTGTTACAGTTGTGTAGTTGTGTTACCGTTGTGTTGTGTGTTACAGTGCGGGGGTGGACCCCGGGTTCGCGCTGCGGGTGCAGTTATACAGCTGTGCGATGGAGTTGTGTAGTTGTGTTACCGTTGTGTTGTGTGTTACAGTGCGGGGGTGGACCCCGGGTTCGCCCTGCGGGTGCAGTTGTACAGCTGTGCGATGGAGTTGTGTAGTTGTGTTACCGTTGTGTATTTGTGTTACAGTTGTGTAGTTGTGTTACCGTTGTATTGTGTGTTACAGTGCGGGGGTGGACCCCGGGTTCGCCCTGCGGGTGCAGTTGTACAGCTGTGCGATGGAGTTGTGTAGTTGTGTTACCGTTGTGTATTTGTGTTACAGTTGTGTAGTTGTGTTACCGTTGTATTGTGTGTTACAGTGCGGGGGTGGACCCCGGGTTCGCGCTGCGGGTGCAGTTGTACAGCTGTGCGATGGAGTTGTGTAGTTGTGTTACCGTTGTGTAGTTGTGTTACAGTTGTGTAGTTGTGTTACCGTTGTGTTGTGTGTTACAGTGCGGGGGTGGACCCCGGGTTCGCGCTGCGGGTGCAGTTGTACAGCTGTGCGATGGAGTTGTGTAGTTGTGTTACCGTTGTGTTGTGTGTTACAGTGCGGGGGTGGACCCCGGGTTCACCCTGCGGGTGCAGTTGTACAGCTGTGCGATGGAGTTGTGTAGTTGTGTTACCGTTGTGTATTTGTGTTACAGTTGTGTAGTTGTGTTACCGTTGTGTTGTGTGTTACAGTGCGGGGGTGGACCCCGGGTTCGCGCTGCGGGTGCAGTTGTACAGCTGTGCGATGGAGTTGTGTAGTTGTGTTACCGTTGTGTAGTTGTGTTACAGTTGTGTAGTTGTGTTACCATTGTGTTGTGTGTTACAGTGCGTGGGTGGACCCCGGGTTCGCGCTGCGGGTGCAGTTGTACAGCTGTGCGATGGAGTTGTGTAGTTGTGTTACCGTTGTGTTGTGTGTTACAGTGCGGGGGTGGACCCCGGGTTCGCCCTGCGGGTGCAGTTGTACAGCTGTGCGATGGAGTTGTGTAGTTGTGTTACCGTTGTGTAGTTGTGTTACAGTTGTGTAGTTGTGTTACCGTTATGTTGTGTGTTACAGTGCGGGGGTGGACCCCGGGTTCACGCTGCGGGTGCAGTTGTACAGCTGTGCGATGGAGTTGTGTAGTTGTGTTACCGTTGTGTTGTGTGTTACAGTGCGGGGGTGGACCCCGGGTTCGCCCTGCGGGTGCAGTTGTACAGCTGTGCGATGGAGTTGTGTAGTTGTGTTACCGTTGTGTATTTGTGTTACAGTTGTGTAGTTGTGTTACCGTTGTGTTGTGTGTTACAGTGCGGGGGTGGACCCCGGGTTCGCGCTGCGGGTGCAGTTGTACAGCTGTGCGATGGAGTTGTGTAGTTGTGTTACCGTTGTGTAGTTGTGTTACAGTTGTGTAGTTGTGTTACCGTTGTGTTGTGTGTTACAGTGCGGGGGTGGACCCCGGGTTCGCGCTGCGGGTGCAGTTATACAGCTGTGCGATGGAGTTGTGTAGTTGTGTTACCGTTGTGTTGTGTGTTACAGTGCGGGGGTGGACCCCGGGTTCGCCCTGCGGGTGCAGTTGTACAGCTGTGCGATGGAGTTGTGTAGTTGTGTTACCGTTGTGTAGTTGTGTTACAGTTGTGTAGTTGTGTTACCGTTGTGTTGTGTGTTACAGTGCGGGGGTGGACCCCGGGTTCGCGCTGCGGGTGCAGTTGTACAGCTGTGCGATGGAGTTGTGTAGTTGTGTTACCGTTGTGTTGTGTGTTACAGTGCGGGGGTGGACCCCGGGTTCGCCCGGCGGGTGCAGTTGTACAGCTGTGCGATGGAGTTGTGTAGTTGTGTTACCGTTGTGTATTTGTGTTACAGTTGTGTAGTTGTGTTACAGTTATGTAGTTGTGTTACCGTTGTGTTGTGTGTTACAGTGCGGGGGTGGACCCCGGGTTCGCGCTGCGGGTGCAGTTGTACAGCTGTGCGATGGAGTTGTGTAGTTGTGTTACAGTTGTGTTGTGTGTTACAGTGCGGGTGTGGACCCCGGGTTCGCGCTGCGGGTACAGTTATACAGCTGTGTGATGGAGTTGTGTAGTTGTGTTACCGTTGTGTTGTGTGTTACAGTGCGGGTGTGGACCCCGGGTTTGCGCTGCGGGTGCAGTTATACAGCTGTGTGATGGAGTTGTGTAGTTGTGTTACCGTTGTGTAGTTGTGTTACCGTTGTGTTGTGTGTTACAGTGCGGGGGGGGGACCCCGGGTTTGAGCTGCGGGTGCAGTTATACAGCTGTGCGATGGAGTTGTGTAGTTGTGTTACCGTTGTGTTGTGTGTTACAGTGCGGGTGTGGACCCCGGGTTTGCGCTGCGGGTGCAGTTATACAGCTGTGCGATGGAGTTGTGTAGTTGTGTTACCGTTGTGTGTTGTGTTACCGTTGTGTTGTGTGTTACAGTGCGGGTGTGGACCCCGGGTTCGCGCTTCGGGTGCAGTTGTACAGCTGTGTGATGGAGTTGTGTTGTGTTACCGTTGTGTTGTGTGTTACAGTGCGGGTGTGGACCCCGGGTTCGCGCTGCGGGTGCAGTTATACAGCTGTGCGATGGAGTTGTGTAGTTTTGTTACAGTTGTGTTGTGTGTTACAATGCGGGTGTGGACCCCGGGTTCGCGCTGCGAGTGCAGTTATACAGCTGTGCGATGGAGTTGTGTAGTTGTGTTACCGTTGTGTTGTGTGTTACAGTGCGGGTGTGGACCCCGGGTTCGAGCTGCGGGTGCAGTTATACAGCTGTGCGATGGAGTTGTGTTGTAGTTTTGTTACCGTTGTGTTGTGTGTTACAGTGCGGGTGTGGACCCCGGGTTTGAGCTGCGGGTGCAGTTATACAGCTGTGCGATGGAGTTGTGTAGTTGTATTACCGTTGTGTTGTGTGTTACAGTTGTGTAGTTGTGTTACCGTTGTGTTGTGTGTTACAGTGCGGGGGTGGACCCCGGGTTCGCGCTGCAGGTGCAGTTGTACAGCTGTGCGATGGAGTTGTGTAGTTGTGTTACAGTTGTGTTGTGTGTTACAGTGCGGGTGTGGACCCCGGGTTCGCGCTGCGGGTGCAGTTGTACAGCTGTGTGATGGAGTTGTGTAGTTGTGTTACCGTTGTGTAGTTGTGTTACCGTTGTGTAGTTGTGTTACCGTTGTGTTGTGTGTTACAGTGCGGGTGTGGACCCCGGGTTTGCGCTGCGGGTGCAGTTATACAGCAGTGTGATGGAGTTGCGTAGTTGTGTTACCGTTGTGTTGTGTGTTACAGTGCGGGTGTGGACCCCGGGTTTGAGCTGCGGGTGCAGTTATACAGCAGTGTGATGGAGTTGTGTAGTTGTGTTACCGTTGTGTTGTTGTGTTCGCGCTGCGGGTGCAGTTGTACAGCTGTGCGATGGAGTTGCGTAGTTGTGTTACCGTTGTGTTGTGTGTTACAGTGCGGGTGTGGACCCCGGGTTCGCGCTGCGGGTGCAGTTATACAGCTGTGCGATGGAGTTGTGTAGTTGTGTTACCGTTGTGTTGTGTGTTACAGTGCGGGGGTGGACCCCGGGTTCGCGCTGCGGGTGCAGTTGTACAGCTGTGCGATGGAGTTGTGTAGTTGTGTTGTGTGTTACAGTGCGGGGGGGACCCCGGTTCGCGCTGCGGGTGCAGTTGTACAGCTGTGCGATGGAGTTGTGTAGTTGTGTTACCGTTGTGTTGTGTGTTACAGTGCGGGGGTTGCCCCCGGGTTTGAGCTGCGGGTGCAGTTGTACAGCTGTGCGATGGAGTTGTGTAGTTGTGTTGTGTGTTACAGTGCGGGTGTGGACCCCGGGTTCGCGCTGCGGGTGCAGTTGTACAGCTGTGCGATGGAGTTGTGTAGTTGTGTTACCGTTGTGTTGAGTGTTACAGTGCGGGTGTGGCCCCCGGGTTTGCGCTGTGGGTGCAGTTGTACAGCTGTGCGATGGAGTTGTGTAGTTGTGTTATCGTTGTGTATTTGTGTTACAGTTGTGTAGTTGTTACCGTTGTGTTGTGTGTTACAGTGCGGGTGTGGACCCCGGGTTTGCGCTGCGGGTGCAGTTATACAGCTGTGTGATGGAGTTGTGTAGTTGTGTTACCGTTGTGTAGTTGTGTTACCGTTGTGTAGTTGTGTTACCGTTTTGTTGTGTGTTACAGTGCGGGTGTGGCCCCCGGGTTTGCGCTGCGGGTGCAGTTGTACAGCTGTGCGATGGAGTTGTGTAGTTGTGTTATCGTTGTGTATTTGTGTTACAGTTGTGTAGTTGTGTTACCGTTGTGTTGTGTGTTACAGTGCGGGTGTGGACCCCGGGTTTGCGCTGCGGGTGCAGTTATACAGCTGTGTGATGGAGTTGTGTAGTTGTGTTACCGTTGTGTAGTTGTGTTACAGTTGTGTAGTTGTGTTACCGTTGTGTTGTGTGTTACAGAGCGGGGGTGGACCCCGGGTTCGCGCTGCGGGTGCAGTTGTACAGCTGTGCGATGGAGTTGTGTAGTTGTGTTACCGTTGTGTTGTGTGTTACAGTGCGGGGGTGGACCCCGGGTTCGCCCTGCGGGTGCAGTTGGACAGCTGTGCGATGGAGTTGTGTAGTTGTGTTACCGTTGTGTATTTGTGTTACAGTTGTGTAGTTGTGTTACCGTTGTATTGTGTGTTACAGTGCGGGGGTGGACCCCGGGTTCGCGCTGCGGGTGCAGTTGTACAGCTGTGCGATGGAGTTGTGTAGTTGTGTTACCGTTGTGTAGTTGTGTTACAGTTGTGTAGTTGTGTTACCGTTGTGTTGTGTGTTACAGTGCGGGGGTGGACCCCGGGTTCGCGCTGCGGGTGCAGTTGTACAGCTGTGCGATGGAGTTGTGTAGTTGTGTTACCGTTGTGTTGTGTGTTACAGTGCGGGGGTGGACCCCGGGTTCGCCCTGCGGGTGCAGTTGTACAGCTGTGCGATGGAGTTGTGTAGTTGTGTTACCGTTGTGTAGTTGTGTTACAGTTGTGTAGTTGTGTTACCGTTGTGTTGTGTGTTACAGTGCGGGGGTGGACCCCGGGTTCGCGCTGCGGGTGCAGTTGTACAGCTGTGCGATGGAGTTGTGTAGTTGTGTTACCGTTGTGTTGTGTGTTACAGTGCGGGGGTGGACCCCGGGTTCGCCCTGCGGGTGCAGTTGTACAGCTGTGCGATGGAGTTGTGTAGTTGTGTTACCGTTGTGTATTTGTGTTACAGTTGTGTAGTTGTGTTACCGTTGTGTTGTGTGTTACAGTGCGGGGGTGGACCCCGGGTTCGCGCTGCGGGTGCAGTTGTACAGCTGTGCGATGGAGTTGTGTAGTTGTGTTACCATTGTGTAGTTGTGTTACAGTTGTGTAGTTGTGTTACCGTTGTGTTGTGTGTTACAGTGCGGGGGTGGACCCCGGGTTCGCGCTGCGGGTGCAGTTGTACAGCTGTGCGATGGAGTTGTGTAGTTGTGTTACCGTTGTGTTGTGTGTTACAGTGCGGGGGTGGACCCCGGGTTCGCCCTGTGGGTGCAGTTGTACAGCTGTGCGATGGAGTTGTGTAGTTGTGTTACCGTTGTTTAGTTGTGTTACAGTTGTGTAGTTGTGTTACCGTTGTGTTGTGTGTTACAGTGCGGGGGTGGACCCCGGGTTCGCGCTGCGGGTGCAGTTGTACAGCTGTGCGATGGAGTTGTGTAGTTGTGTTACCGTTGTGTTGTGTGTTACAGTGCGGGGGTGGACCCCGGGTTCGCCCTGCGGGTGCAGTTGTACAGCTGTGCGATGGAGTTGTGTAGTTGTGTTACCGTTGTGTAGTTGTGTTACAGTTGTGTAGTTGTGTTACCGTTGTGTTGTGTGTTACAGTGCGGGGGTGGACCCCGGGTTCGCGCTGCGGGTGCAGTTGTACAGCTGTGCGATGGAGTTGTGTAGTTGTGTTACCGTTGTGTTGTGTGTTACAGTGCGGGGGTGGACCCCGGGTTCGCCCTGCGGGTGCAGTTGTACAGCTGTGCGATGGAGTTGTGTAGTTGTGTTACCGTTGTGTATTTGTGTTACAGTTGTGTAGTTGTGTTACCGTTGTGTTGTGTGTTACAGTGCGGGGGTGGACCCCGGGTTCGCGCTGCGGGTGCAGTTGTACAGCTGTGCGATGGAGTTGTGTAGTTGTGTTACCATTGTGTAGTTGTGTTACAGTTGTGTAGTTGTGTTACCGTTGTGTTGTGTGTTACAGTGCGGGGGTGGACCCCGGGTTCGCGCTGCGGGTGCAGTTGTACAGCTGTGCGATGGAGTTGTGTAGTTGTGTTACCGTTGTGTTGTGTGTTACAGTGCGGGGGTGGACCCCGGGTTCGCCCTGTGGGTGCAGTTGTACAGCTGTGCGATGGAGTTGTGTAGTTGTGTTACCGTTGTTTAGTTGTGTTACAGTTGTGTAGTTGTGTTACCGTTGTGTTGTGTGTTACAGTGCGGGGGTGGACCCCGGGTTCGCGCTGCGGGTGCAGTTGTACAGCTGTGCGATGGAGTTGTGTAGTTGTGTTACCGTTGTGTTGTGTGTTACAGTGCGGGGGTGGACCCCGGGTTCGCCCGGCGGGTGCAGTTGTACAGCTGTGCGATGGAGTTGTGTAGTTGTGTTACCGTTGTGTATTTGTGTTACAGTTGTGTAGTTGTGTTACAGTTATGTAGTTGTGTTACCGTTGTGTTGTGTGTTACAGTGCGGGGGTGGACCCCGGGTTCGCGCTGCGGGTGCAGTTGTACAGCTGTGCGATGGAGTTGTGTAGTTGTGTTACCGTTGTGTAGTTGTGTTACAGTTGTGTAGTTGTGTTACCGTTGTGTTGTGTGTTACAGTGCGGGGGTGGACCCCGGGTTCGCGCTGCGGGTGCAGTTGTACAGCTGTGCGATGGAGTTGTGTAGTTGTGTTACCGTTGTGTTGTGTGTTACAGTGCGGGGGTGGACCCCGGGTTCGCCCGGCGGGTGCAGTTGTACAGCTGTGCGATGGAGTTGTGTAGTTGTGTTACCGTTGTGTATTTGTGTTACAGTTGTGTAGTTGTGTTACAGTTGTGTAGTTGTGTTACCGTTGTGTTGTGTGTTACAGTGCGGGGGTGGACCCCGGGTTCGCGCTGCGGGTGCAGTTGTACAGCTGTGCGATGGAGTTGTGTAGTTGTGTTACCGTTGTGTAGTTGTGTTACAGTTGTGTAGTTGTGTTACCGTTGTGTTGTGTGTTACAGTGCGGGGGTGGACCCCGGGTTCGCGCTGCGGGTGCAGTTGTACAGCTGTGCGATGGATGACGACGCGTCGCTCTCCGGGACGCCCAGGAAGTTGGCGCACAAGCTGAGCAGTTCCTTGGGCCGCTCCTCCGGGCGCCGGATCCGAGCGGCACTGGAAGGGGCCCCCGGGAGCCCCACCAGCAACGGAGGAGGAGGGGCCCCTATCCTGCTGCCCACGCCCAGCGTCCCGTGAGTGGCTCACAGCGGCAGATACCGGGCACTATTTATCTGGGGGGGGGGGGGGGCGGTGGTTTGTCTGAGAGAGGGGGGGAGGGTTTGTCTGAGAGAGGGGGGAGATTTGTCTGAGAGAGGGGGGGATTTGTCTGAGAGAGAGGGGGGGTTTGTCTGAGAGGGGGGGGATTTGTCTGAGAGAGGGGGGATTTGTCTGAGATAGAGGGGGGGATTTGTCTGAGAGAGGGGGGGATTTGTCTGAGAGAGGGGGGGATTTGTCTGAGAGAGGGGGGAGTTTGTCTGAGAGAGGGGGGATTTGTCAGAGAGGGGGGGGATTTGTCTCAGAGAGGGGGGGGGTTTGTCTGAGAGAGGGGGGGGGGTTTGTCTTGAGAGAGGGGGGGGATTTGTCTGAGAGAGGGGGGGATTTGTCTGAGAGAGAGGGGGGGATTTGTCAGAGAGGGGGGATTTGTCTGAGAGAGGGGGGGATTTGTCTGAGAGAGAGGGGGGATTTGTCTGAGAGAGGGGGGGATTGTTTGAGAGGGGGGGGATTTGTCTGAGAGAGGGGGGGGATTTGTCTGAGAGAGAGGGGGGATTTGTCTGAGAGAGAGGGGGATTTGTCTGAGAGAGAGGGGGGGATTTGTCTGAGAGAGAGGGGGGGATTTGTCAGAGAGAGAGGGGGGATTTGTCTGACAGAGAGGGGGGATTTGTTTGAGAGGGGGGTTAGTCTGAGAGGGGGGGATTTGTTTGAGGGGGGGATTTGTTTGAGAGGGGGGTTAGTCTGAGAGGGGGGATTTGTTTGAGGGGGATTTGTTTGAGGGGGGATTTGTTTGAGGGGGGATTTGTTTGAGGGGGGGATAAGTCTGACGGGGATTAGTCTGAGAGGGGGGATTTGTTTGAGGGGGGATTAGTCTGAGAGGGGGGATTTGTTTGAGGGGGGATTTGTTTGAGGGTGGATTTGTTTGAGGGGGGATTTGTTTGAGGGGGGATTTGTTGGAGGGGGGATTTGTTGGAGGGGGGATTTGTTGGAGGGGGGATTTGTTGGAGGGGGGATTTGTTGGAGGGGGGATTTGTTGGAGGGGGGATACGTCTGAGGGGGATTTGTCTGAGGGGGGGATTTGTTTGAGGGGGGGATAAATCTGAGGGGGATTAGTCAGTGAGGGGGGGATTTGTTTGAGAGGGGTAAGTCTGAGGGGGATTAGTCTGAGAGGGGGGGATTTGTTTGAGGGGGGATAAATCTGAGGGGGATTAGTCTGAGAGGGGGTTTTGTTTGAGAGGGATTAGTCTGAGAGGGGGGATTTGTTTGAGAGGGGGGTTAGTCTGAGAGGGGGGGATTTGTTTGAGAGGGATTAGTCTGAGAGGGGGGATTTGTTTGAGAGGGGGGTTAGTCTGAGAGGGGGGGATTTGTTTGAGAGGGATTAGTCTGAGAGGGGGGATTTGTTTGAGAGGGGGGTTAGTCTGAGAGGGGGGGATTTGTTTGAGGGGGGGATAAATCTGAGGGGGATTTGTCTGAGAGGGGGGATTTGTTTGAGAGGGGGGATTTGTTTGAGGGGGGGATAAATCTGAGGGGGATTAGTCTGAGAGGGGGGGATTTGTTTGAGAGGGGGGATTTGTCTGAGAGAGGGGGGGATTTGTCTGAGAGAGAGGGGGGATTTGTCTGAGAGAGGGGGGGATTGTTTGAGAGAGGGGGGATTTGTCTGAGAGAGGGGGGGGATTTGTCTGAGAGAGAGGGGGGATTTGTCTGAGAGAGAGGGGGGATTTGTCTGAGAGAGAGGGGGGGATTTGTCTGAGAGAGAGGGGGGGATTTGTCAGAGAGAGAGGGGGGATTTGTCTGACAGAGAGGGGGGATTTGTTTGAGAGGGGGGTTAGTCTGAGAGGGGGGGATTTGTTTGAGGGGGGGATTTGTTTGAGAGGGGGGTTAGTCTGAGAGGGGGGATTTGTTTGAGGGGGGATTTGTTTGAGGGGGGATTTGTTTGAGGGGGGATTTGTTTGAGGGGGGGATAAGTCTGACGGGGATTAGTCTGAGAGGGGGGATTTGTTTGAGGGGGGATTAGTCTGAGAGGGGGGATTTGTTTGAGGGGGGATTTGTTTGAGGGTGGATTTGTTTGAGGGGGGATTTGTTTGAGGGGGGATTTGTTGGAGGGGGGATTTGTTGGAGGGGGGATTTGTTGGAGGGGGGATTTGTTGGAGGGGGGATTTGTTGGAGGGGGGATTTGTTGAGGGGGGATACGTCTGAGGGGGATTTGTCTGAGGGGGATTTGTCTGAGGGGGGGGTTTGTTTGAGCGGGGATTTGTTTGAGGGGGGGATAAATCTGAGGGGGATTAGTCAGTGAGGGGGGGATTTGTTTGAGAGGTGTAAGTCTGAGGGGGATTAGTCTGAGAGGGGGGGATTTGTTTGAGGGGGGATAAATCTGAGGGGGATTAGTCTGAGAGGGGGTTTTGTTTGAGAGGGATTAGTCTGAGAGGGGGGATTTGTTTGAGAGGGCGGTTAGTCTGAGAGGGGGGGATTTGTTTGAGAGGGATTAGTCTGAGAGGGGGGATTTGTTTGAGAGGGGGGTTAGTCTGAGAGGGGGGGATTTGTTTGAGAGGGATTAGTCTGAGAGGGGGGATTTGTTTGAGAGGGGGGTTAGTCTGAGAGGGGGGGATTTGTTTGAGGGGGGGATAAATCTGAGGGGGATTTGTCTGAGAGGGGGGGATTTGTTTGAGAGGGGGGATTTGTTTGAGGGGGGGATAAATCTGAGGGGGATTAGTCTGAGAGGGGGGGATTTGTTTGAGAGGGGGGATTTGTCTGAGAGAGGGGGGGATTTGTCTGAGAGAGAGGGGGGATTTGTCTGAGAGAGGGGGGGATTGTTTGAGAGAGGGGGGATTTGTCTGAGAGAGGGGGGGGATTTGTCTGAGAGAGAGGGGGGATTTGTCTGAGAGAGAGGGGGGATTTGTCTGAGAGAGAGGGGGGATTTGTCTGAGAGAGAGGGGGGGATTTGTCAGAGAGAGAGGGGGGATTTGTCTGACAGAGAGGGGGGATTTGTTTGAGAGGGGGGTTAGTCTGAGAGGGGGGGATTTGTTTGAGGGGGGGATTTGTTTGAGAGGGGGGTTAGTCTGAGAGGGGGGATTTGTTTGAGGGGGGATTTGTTTGAGGGGGGATTTGTTTGAGGGGGGATTTGTTTGAGGGGGGGATAAGTCTGACGGGGATTAGTCTGAGAGGGGGGATTTGTTTGAGGGGGGATTAGTCTGAGAGGGGGGATTTGTTTGAGGGGGGATTTGTTTGAGGGTGGATTTGTTTGAGGGGGGATTTGTTTGAGGGGGGATTTGTTGGAGGGGGGATTTGTTGGAGGGGGGATTTGTTGGAGGGGGGATTTGTTGGAGGGGGGATTTGTTGGAGGGGGGATTTGTTGAGGGGGGATACGTCTGAGGGGGATTTGTCTGAGGGGGATTTGTCTGAGGGGGGGGTTTGTTTGAGCGGGGATTTGTTTGAGGGGGGGATAAATCTGAGGGGGATTAGTCAGTGAGGGGGGGATTTGTTTGAGAGGTGTAAGTCTGAGGGGGATTAGTCTGAGAGGGGGGGATTTGTTTGAGGGGGGATAAATCTGAGGGGGATTAGTCTGAGAGGGGGTTTTGTTTGAGAGGGATTAGTCTGAGAGGGGGGATTTGTTTGAGAGGGCGGTTAGTCTGAGAGGGGGGGATTTGTTTGAGAGGGATTAGTCTGAGAGGGGGGATTTGTTTGAGAGGGGGGTTAGTCTGAGAGGGGGGGATTTGTTTGAGAGGGATTAGTCTGAGAGGGGGGATTTGTTTGAGAGGGGGGTTAGTCTGAGAGGGGGGGATTTGTTTGAGGGGGGGATAAATCTGAGGGGGATTTGTCTGAGAGGGGGGGATTTGTTTGAGAGGGGGGATTTGTTTGAGGGGGGGATAAATCTGAGGGGGATTAGTCTGAGAGGGGGGGATTTGTTTGAGAGGGGGGATTTGTCTGAGAGAGAGGGTGGGATTTGTTTGAGAGGGGGGATTTGTCTGAGAGAGGGGGGGATTTGTCTGAGAGAGAGGGGGGGATTTGTTTGAGAGGGGGGGATTTGTCTGAGAGAGGGGGGGATTTGTCTGAGAGAGGGGGGGGATTTGTCTGAGAGGGGGGGGGGATTTGTCTGAGAGAGGGGGGATTTGTCTGAGAGAGAGGGGGGGATTTGTCTGAGAGAGGGGGGATTTGTCTGAGGGGGATTAGTCTGAGAGGGGGGGATTTGTTTGAGGGGGGGGATTTGTTTGAGGGGGGGGATTTGTTTGAGGGGGGGGATTTGTTTGAGGGGAGTTAGTCTGAGAGGGGGATTAGTCTGAGAGGGGGGGATTTGTTTGAAGGGGGGTATTTGTTTGAGGGGAGTTAGTCTGAGAGGGGGATTTGTCTGAGAGGGGGGGATTTGTTTGAGGGGGGGGATTTGTTTGAGAGGGGGGGATTTGTTTGAGGGGGGGGGGGTAATAATGATTCACTTGACGCTTTCTCCGTGGTATTTCAGGGGGCCTAAGTTCCATCTCCTGGCGCAGACGCAGCTCGCGCTGAGCCACGTGCAGCACGGGTTCAGAACGCACGACCTCACCATAAATGGCTCAGGTAACAAAACAAACTCTGGGACGGGTGGTATGAGTGTGAGTATTAGGGTGTGTGTGTGAGGTATGGGGTGTGAGTATTAGGGTGTGTGTATGAGGTATGGGGTGTGAGTATTAGGGTGTGTGTGTGAGGTATGGGGTGTGAGTATTAGGGTGTGTGTGAGGTATGGGGTGTGAGTTTTAGGGTATGTGTATAAGATATGGGTGTGAGTATTAGGGTGTGTGTGTGAGGTATGGGGTGTGAGTATTAGGGTGTGTGTATGAGGTATGGGGTGTGAGTATTAGGGTGTGTGTGTGAGGTATGGGGTGTGAGTATTAGGGTGTGTGTGTGAGGTATGGGGTGTGAGTATTAGGGTGTGTGTGAGGTATGGGGTGTGAGTATTAGGGTGTGTGTGTGAGGTATGGGGTGTGAGTATTAGGGTGTGTGTATGTGGTATGGGGTGTGAGTTTTAGGGTATGTGTATAAGATATGGGTGTGAGTATTAGTGTGTGTGTGTGAGGTATGGGGTGTGAGTATTAGGGTGTGTGTGTGAGGTATGGGGTGTGAGTATTAGGGTCTGTGTGTGAGGTATGGGGTGTGAGTATTAGGGTGTGTGTGTGAGGTATTGGGTGTGAGTATTAGGGTCTGTGTGTGAGGTATGGGGTGTGAGTATTAGGGTGTGTGTGTGAGGTATTGGGTGTGAGTATTAGGGTGTGTGTGTGAGGTATGGGGTGTGAGTATTAGGGTGTGTGTGTGAGGTATTGGGTGTGAGTATTAGGGTGTGTGTGTGTGAGGTATGGGGTGTGAGTATTAGGGTGTGTGTATGAGGTATGGGGTGTGAGTATTAGGGTCTGTGTGTGAGGTATGGGGTGTGAGTATTAGGGTGTGTGTGTGAGGTATTGGGTGTGAGTATTAGGGTCTGTGTGTGAGGTATGGGGTGTGAGTATTAGGGTGTGTGAGGTATTGGGTGTGAGTATTAGGGTGTGTGTGTGAGGTATGGGGTGTGAGTATTAGGGTGTGTGTATGAGGTATGGGGTGTGAGTATTAGGGTGTGTATGAGGTATGGGGTGTGAGTATTAGGGTGTGTGTATGAGGTATTGGGTGTGAGTATTAGGGTGTGTGTGTGAGGTATTGGGTGTCAGTATTAGGGTGTGTGTGTGTGAGGTATGGGGTGTGAGTATTAGGGTGTGTGTGTGAGGTATGGGGTGTGAGTATTAGGGTGTGTGTATGAGGTATGGGGTGTGAGTATTATTGTGTGTGTATGAGGTATGGGGTGTGAGTATTAGGGTGTGTGTATGAGGTATGGGGTGTGTGTATGAGGTATGGGGTGTGAGTATTAGGGTGTGTGTATGAGGTATGGGGTGTGAGTATTAGGGTGTGTGTATGAAGTATGGGGTGTGAGTATTAGGGTGTGTGTATGAGGTATGGGGTGTGAGTATTACGGTGTGTGTATGAGGTATGAGGTGTGAGTATTATGGTGTGTGTATGAGGTATGAGTGTGAGTATTAGGGTGTGTGTATGAGGTATGGGGTGTGAGTATGGGGTGTGAGTATTGGGGTGTGTGTATGGTGATACCCCCACCCTCTGGGAGATCTGCCTGTTACAGGGTGTGTAGTGGTGCTATGTACCTGTTGCTCACATGAGGTCTTGAGATCCCGCTTATGATGTTGGGGAAACAGGACTGGCTTTAGGGGCGATAGCTGGTTCCCCTTCATTCTGCCGCAGGCTCCCGGGGGGCTGAAGGCAGTCCCTGCGGAGGAACGCTCTCACACTCCCCCTGACAGAGTGCACACTCGGGCAGGAAGAGTATATGTGTAACAGGGACAGCTGTGTTCTTCTGCATGCAGCATATACACAGCATACTCTGCAGTCGGCCTCCAGCCTTCAGGTGGTCTCGGGGCTGGAGGCTATTAGGTCCCCCCCCACTCCCTGGTGGAATCGGGCACCAGTCCCCTAAAACCCCCGATGCAAATATCGCCATTCAGGGATACTCCATTTCTAGGAGAGATAGGTCACAGAGAGGAGGAGGGGTGTTATTTTATATTGCAGACACCTTACAATTTACACTGTTACATTGCCCCCCAAGCCCACCCTCTTTTGAAACTCTAGTTGGCAGAATCTGCCTCCCCTTTTCTAAGCCTGTCCTGATTGCTGGCATCTACCGCCCCCCTAAATCCCCTCTACAATCCCTGACTGATATCACCCAGTTTCTTGGCTCCATTTCCTCTCTGAATGAGAAGAGTGAGCTGCTAGTTCTAGGGGATTTCAACTTCAATTGGCTTGACCCTAAAACCCACAAAATCCACACACAAATCAAGTCACTTAACCTATCGCAACTCATTTCCCAACCCACACGGATAAACCTGAAATCGCACAACCATTCCTTGCTAGACTGGATTCTCTCCTCAAACCCCAGCAGGATCCAATCCTCTGGCATCCTTCTGTATGAGGTGTATGGGGTGGAAGTATTAGGGTTTGTGTATGAGGTTAGGGGTGTGAGTATCAGGGTGTGTGTATGAGGTGTATGGGGTGTAAGTATTAGGGTGAGTATATGAGGTTAGGGGTGTGAGTATGAGGTATGGGGTGTGAGTATCAGGGTGTGTGTATGAGGTTAGGGGTGAGTATATGAGGTTAGGGATGTGAGTATGAGGTATGAGTATTAGGGTGTGTATGAAGTTAGGGGTGTGTGTATGAGGTTAGGGATGAGTATATGAGGTTAGGGGTGTGAGTATCAGGGTGTGTGTATGAGGTTAGGGGTGTGAGTATATGAGGTTAGGGGTGTGAGTATGAGGTATGGGGTATGAGGTATGGGGCATGAGTATCAGGGTGTGTGTATGAGGTTAGGGGTGTGAGTATTAGGGTGTGTGTATGAGGTTAAGGGTGAGTATATGAGGTTAGGCGTGTGAGTATGAGGTATGGGGTGTGAGTATCAGGGTGTGTGTATGAGGTTAGGGGTGAGTATATGAGGTTAGGGGTGTGAGTATGGGGTAGGAGGTTAGGGGTGTGAGTATGAGGTATGGGTTGTGAGTATCAGGGTGTGTGTATGAGGTTAGAGGTGTGAGTATTAGGGTGAGTATATAAGGTTAGGGGTGTGAGAATCAGGGTGTGTGTATGAGGTTAGGGGTGAGTATATGAGGTTAGGGGTGTGAGTATGAGGTATGGGGTGTGAGTATCAGGGTGTGTGTATGAGGTTAGGGGTGAGTATATGAGGTTAAGGGTGTGAGTATCAGGGTGTGTGTATGAGGTTAGGGGTGAGTATATGAGGTTAGGGGTGTGAGTATCAGGGTGTGTGTATGAGGTTAGGGGTGAGTATATGAGGTATGGGGAGTGCGTATCAGGGTGTGTGTATGAGGTTAGAGGTGTGAGTATTAGGGTGAGTATATAAGGTTAGGGGTGTGAGTATCAGGGTGTGTGTATGAGGTATGGGGTGAGTATATGAGATTAGGGGTGTGAGTATGAGGTATGGGGTGTGAGTATCAGGGTGTGTGTATGAGGTTAGGGGTGTGAGTATGAGGTATGGGGTGTGAGTATGAGGTTAGGGGTGAGTATATGAGGTTAAGGGTGTGAGTATCCGGGTGTGTGTATGAGGTTAGGGGTGAGTATATGAGGTTAGGGGTGTGAGTATCAGGGTGTGTGTATGAGGTTAGGAGTGAGTATATGAGGTTAGGGGTGCAAGTATGGGGTATGAGGTTAGGGGTGAGTATATGAGGTTAGGGGTGTGAGTATGAGGTATGGGGTGTGAGTATCAGGGTGTGTGTATGAGGTTAGGGGTGAGTATATGAGGTATGGGGTGTGAGTACCAGGGTGTGTGTATGAGGTTAGGGGTGAGTATATGAGGTATGGGGAGTGAGTATCAGGGTGTGTGTATGAGGTTAGGGGTGAGTATATGAGGTTAGGGGTGTGAGTATGGGGTATGAGGTTAGGGGTGAGTATATGAGGTTAGGGGTGCGAGTATGGGGTATAAGGTTAGGGGTGTGAGTATCAGGGTGTGTGTATGAGGTTAGGGGTGAGTATATGAGGTTAGGGGTGCGAGTATGGGGTATGAGGTTAGGGGTGAGTATATGAGGTTAGGGGTGTGAGTATCAGGGTGTGTGACTATCAGGGTGTGTGTATGGGGTGTGAGTATCAGGGTGTGTGTATGAGGTTAGGGGTGAGTATATGAGGTTAGGGGTGTGAGTATCAGGGTGTGTGTATGAGGTTAGGGGTGAGTATATGAGGTTAGGGGTGTGAGTATGGGGTATAAGGTTAGGGGTGTGAGTATCAGGGTGTGTGTATGAGGTTAGGGGTGAGTATATGAGGTTAGGGGTGCGAGTATGGGGTATGAGGTTAGGGGTGTGAGTATCAGGGTGTGTGTATGAGGTTAGGGGTGCGAGTATGGGGTATAAGGTTAGGGGTGTGAGTATCAGGGTGTGTGTATGAGGTTAGTGGTGAGTATATGAGGTTAGGGGTGTGAGTATGAGGTATGGGGTGTGAGTATCAGGGTGTGTGTATGAGGTTAGGGGTGAGTATATGAGGTTAGGGGTGTGTGTATGAGGTTAGGGGTGAGTATATGAGGTTAGGGGTGAGTATATGAGGTTAGGGGAGTGAGTATGAGGTATGGGGTGTGAGTATCAGGGTGTGTGTATGAGGTTAGGGGTGAGTATATGAGGTTAGTGGTGTGAGTATAAGGGTGTGTGTATGAGGTTATGGGTGAGTATATGAGGTTAGGGGTGTGAGTATCAGGGTGTGTGAGTATCAGGGTGTGTGTATGAGGTTAGGGGTGAGTATATGAGGTATGGGGTGTGAGTATCAGGGTGTGTGTATGAGGTTAGGGGTGAGTATATGAGGTTAGGGTGTGAGTATCAGGGTGTGTGTATGAGGTTAGGGGTGAGTATATGAGGTTAGGGGTGCGAGTATGGGGTATAAGGTTAGGGGTGTGAGTATCAGGGTGTGTGTATGAGGTTAGGGGTGAGTATATGAGGTTAGTGGTGTGAGTATCAGGGTGTGTGTATGAGGTCAGGGGTGTGAGTATAAGGGTGTGTGTATGAGGTTATGGGCGAGTATATGAGGTTAGGGGTGTGAGTATGGGATATGAGGTTAGGGGTGTGAGTATCAGGGTGTGTGAGTATCAGGGTGTGTGTATGAGGTTAGGGGTGAGTATATGAGGTATGGGGTGTGAGTATCAGGGTGTGTGTATGAGATTAGGGGTGAGTATATGAGGTTAGGGGTGTGAGTATCAGGGTGTGTGTATGAGGTTAGGGGTGAGTATATGAGGTTAGGGGTGCGAGTATGGGGTATAAGGTTAGGGGTGTGAGTATCAGGGTGTGTGTATGAGGTTAGGGGTGAGTGAGGTTAGGGGTGCGAGTAAAGGGTGTGAGGTTAGGGGTGTGAGTATCAGGGTGTGTGTATGAGGTTAGGAGTGAGTATATGAGGTTAGGGGTGCGAGTATGGGGTATAAGGTTAGGGGTGTGAGTATCAGGGTGTGTGTATGAGGTTAGGGGTGAGTATATGAGGTTAGGGGTGAGTATATGAGGTATGGGGTGTGAGTATCAGGGTGTGTGTATGAGGTTAGGGGTGCGAGTATCAGGGTGTGTGAGTATGGGGTATAAGGTTAGGGGTGTGAGTATCAGGGTGTGTGTATGAGGTTAGGGGTGAGTATAAGAGGTTAGGGGTGTGAGTATCAGGGTGTGTGAGTATGAGGTATAAGGTTAGGGGTGTGAGTATCAGGGTGTGTGTATGAGGTTAGGGGTGAGTATAAGAGGTTAGGGGTGTGAGTATCAGGGTGTGTGAGTATGAGGTATAAGGTTAGGGGTGTGAGTATCAGGGTGTGTGTATGAGGTTAGGGGTGAGTATAAGAGGTTAGGGGTGTGAGTATCAGGGTGTGTGTATGAGGTTAGGAGTGAGTATATGAGGTTAGGGGTGCGAGTATGGGGTATGAGGTTAGGGGTGAGTATAAGAGGTTAGGGGTGTGAGAATCAGGGTGTGTGTATGAGGTTAGGAGTGAGTATATGAGGTTAGGGGTGCGAGTATGGGGTATGAGGTTAGGGGTGAGTATATGAGGTTAGGGGTGTGAGTATGAGGTATGGGGTGTGAGTATCAGGGTGTGTGTATGAGGTTAGGGGTGAGTATAAGAGGTTAGGGGTGTGAGTATCAGGGTGTGTGAGTATGGGGGTACTGAATGCACTGTCCCTGTCTCTGCAGATGAGGACGCCTGCTGGCTGCCCCTCTATGGAAGCGTTTGCTGCCGTCTCGCTGCTCAGCCAGACTGTATGTCCCGGGAGATGATGTCAGGATTCCTCCAGATACAGGTCAGCACTGTGTACAGTATACAGGTCAGCACTGTGTATACAGGTCAGCACTGTGTATACAGGTCAGCACTGTGTATACAGGTCAGCACTGTGTATACAGGTCAGCACTGTGTATACAGGTACAGGTCAGCACTGTGTATACAGATACAGGTCAGCACTGTGTACAGTATACAGGTCAGCACTGTGTATACAGGTACAGGTCAGCACTGTGTATACAGGTACAGGTCATTACTGTGTATACAGATACAGGTCAGCACTGTGTATACAGATACAGGTCAGCACTGTGTATACAGGTACAGGTCAGCACTGTGTATACAGATACAGGTCAGCACTGTGTATACAGATACAGGCCAGCACTGTGTATACAGATACAGGTCAGCACTGTGTATACAGAAACAGGTTATTACTGTGTATACAGATACAGGTCAGCACTGTGTATACAGATACAGGTCAGCACTGTGTATACAGATACAGGTCAGCACTGTGTATACAGATACAAGTCAGCACTGTGTATACAGGTACAGGTCATTACTGTGTATACAGATACAGGTCAGCACTGTGTATACAGATACAGGTCAGCACTGTGTATACAGGTACAGGTCAGCACTGTGTATACAGATACAGGTCAGCACTGTGTATACAGATACAGGTCAGCACTGTGTATACAGATACAGGTCATTACTGTGTATACAGATACAGGTTATTACTGTGTATACAGATACAGGTCGTTACTGTGTGCATATAGACTGAGCTATAGATATACAGAGACAGGTCATTACTGTGTGTACAGTATATATAGTTATAGATATACAGATACAGGTTATTACTGTGTATACAGATACAGGTCGTTACTGTGTGCATATAGACTGAGCTATAGATATACAGAGACAGGTCATTACTGTATGTATATATAGTTATAGATATACAGATACAGGTTATTACTGTGTATACAGATACAGGTCGTTACTGTGTGCATATAGACTGAGCTATAGATATACAGAGACAGGTCATTACTGTATGTATATATAGTTATATATACAGATACAGGTTATTACTGTGTATACAGATACAGGTCGTTACTGTGTGCATATAGACTGAGCTATAGATATACAGAGACAGGTCATTACTGTGTGTATATATAGATTTATAGATATAAAACAGTGTTCAACAAATCACCCAAAAATCTACTCGCCAAACTAAAAAATCTACTCGCCACCTAGCCCCGCCCCCAACCCCGCCCCTAGTCCTGCCCCCAACCCCACCCCTAGTCCTGCCCCCAACCCCGCCCCTAGTCCCGCCCCCAACCCTAGTCCCGCTTAAAAAAAATACATAAATAAAATAAATTGAATAAATTCCTTGTAAGAACATTCGTTTTTGACATAAGTTTATTTATTGTATTACATTATACTACAATTAGTCCTTGGTGTGTGTGTGTGTGCGTGCGTGCGTGTGCGCGCGTGTGTGCGTGTGCGTGTGCGTGTGCGTGTGCGTGTGTGTGTGTGTGTGTGTGTGTGTGTGTATACAGGTACAGGTCATTACTGTGTATACAGATACAGGTCAGCACTGTGTATACAGGTACAGGTCAGCACTGTGTATACAGATACAGGCCAGCACTGTGTATACAGATACAGGTCAGCACTGTGTATACAGGTACAGGTCAGCACTGTGTATACAGATACAGGCCAGCACTGTGTATACAGATACAGGTCAGCACTGTGTATACAGATACAGGTCAGCACTGTGTATACAGGTACAGGTCATTACTGTGTATACAGATACAGGTCAGCACTGTGTATACAGGTACAGGTCAGCACTGTGTATACAGATACAGGCCAGCACTGTGTATACAGATACAGGTCAGCACTGTGTATACAGAAACAGGTTATTACTGTGTATACAGATACAGGTCAGCACTGTGTATACAGATACAGGTCAGCACTGTGTATACAGATACAGGTCAGCACTGTGTATACAGATACAGGTCAGCACTGTGTATACAGGTACAGGTCATTACTGTGTATACAGATACAGGTCAGCACTGTGTATACAGATACAGGTCAGCACTGTGTATACAGGTACAGGTCAGCACTGTGTATACAGATACAGGTCAGCACTGTGTATACAGATACAGGTCAGCACTGTGTATACAGATACAGGTCATTACGGAGGGGAAGCGGGAGCGGAAACCGGAGGGGCAGCGGGGAGCAGAGGGGGAGCGGAGACCAGAAGGGAAGCGGGAGCGGGGAACGGAGGGGAAGCGGGAGCGGAAACCGGAGGGGCAGCGGGGAGCAGAGGGGGAGCGGGGAGCGGAGGGGCAGCGGAGACCGGAGGGGAAGCAGAGACCGGAGGGGAAGCGGAGACCGGAGGGGCAGCGGAGACCGGAGGGGCAGCGGAGACCGGAGGGGCAGCGGAGACCGGAGGGGAAGCGGAGACCGGAGGGGAAGCGGAGACCGGAGGGGAAGCGGAGACCGGAGGGGAAGCGGAGACCGGAGGGGCAGCGGAGACCGGAGGGGAAGCGGGAGCGGGGAACGGAGGGGAAGCGGAGACCGGAGGGGCAGTGGAGACCGGAGGGAAGCGGGAGCGGGGAACGGAGGGGAAGCGGAGACCGGAGGGGCAGCGGAGACCGGAGGGGCAGTGGAGACCGGAGGGGAAGCAGGAGCGGGGAACGGAGGGGAAGCGGAGACCGGAGGGGCAGCGGAGACCGGAGGGGAAGCAGGAGCGGTGACCGGAGGGGAAGCGGAGACCGGAGGGGGAGCGGGGACCGGAGGGGAAGCGGGGACCGGAGGTGAAGCGGAGACCGGAGGGGAAGCGGGGACCGGAGGTGAAGCGGAGACCGGAGGGGAAGCGGGGACCGGAGGTGAAGCGGAGACCGGAGGGGAAGCGGGAGCGGTGACCGGAGGGGAAGCGGAGACCGGAGGGGGAGTGGGGACCGGAGGGGAAGCGGGGACCGGAGGGGAAGCGGGAGCGGTGACCGGAGGGGAAGCGGAGACCGGAGGGGAAGCGGGAGCGGTGACCGGAGGGGAAGCGGAGACCGGAGGGGAAGCGGGAGCGGTGACCGGAGGGGAAGCGGAGACCGGAGGGGAAGCGGGAGCGGTGACCGGAGGGGAAGCGGAGACCGGAGGGGAAGCGGAGACCAGAGGGGAAGCGGGAGCGGTGACCGGAGGGGAAGCGGAGACCGGAGGGGAAGCGGGAGCGGTGACCGGAGGGGAAGCGGAGACCGGAGGGGAAGCGGGAGCGGTGACCGGAGGGGAAGCGGAGACCGGAGGGGAAGCGGGAGCGGTGACCGGAGGGGAAGCGGAGACCGGAGGGGAAGCGGGAGCGGGGAACGGAGGGGAAGCGGAGACCGGAGGGGAAGCGGGAGCGGTGACCGGAGGGGAAGCGGAGACCGGAGGGGAAGCGGGAGCGGGGAACGGAGGGGAAGCGGAGACCGGAGGGGCAGCGGAAACCGGAGGGGAAGCGGGAGCAGTGACCGGAGGGGAAGCGGAGACCGGAGGGGAAGCGGGAGCGGTGACCGGAGGGGAAGCGGAGACCGGAGGGGAAGCGGAGACCGGAGGGGAAGCGGGAGCGGGGAACGGAGGGGAAGCGGAGACCGGAGGGGCAGTGGAGACCGGAGGGGAAGCGGGAGCGGTGACCGGAGGGGAAGCGGAGACCGGAGGGGAAGCGGGAGCGGTGACCGGAGGGGGAGCGGGGACCGGAGGGGAAGCGGTAACCGGAGGGGAAGCGACACAGCCAGGAAGTCTTGTAGTTACAAAATAGGTGACAACTTTAGAAGACACCATGGAAACCTTTAGAACAGGAAGAGCCTCTGCATCCGGAACATACCCGCGTCACACCAATCAGGGAGGGGGATTCCTAGAGCCGCAGCAACGGCTCGCCAGCGGCCTAAATCCACTCGCCAGCGGCCTAAATCCACTCGCCAGCGGCCTAAATCCACTCGCCAGCAACCTAAATCCACTCGCCACGGGCGTGTAGTTATAATTAATTGTCGAACACTGGATATACAGATACAGGTCATTATTATGTGTATATAGAGTTATAGATATACAGAGACAGGTCGTTACTGTGTGTATATAGAGTTATAGATATACAGATACAGGTCGTTACTGTGTGCATATAGACTGAGCTATAGATATACAGATACAGGTCGTTACTGTGTGTATATAGAGTTATAGATATACAGATACAGGTCGTTACTGTGTGTATATAGAGTTATAGATATACAGATACAGGTCGTTACTGTGTGTATATAGAGTTATAGATATACAGATACAGGTCGTTACTGTGTGTATATAGAGTTATAGATATACAGATACAGGTCATTACTGTGTGTATATAGAGTTATAGATATACAGATACAGGTCGTTACTGTGTGTATATAGAGTTATAGATATACAGATACAGGTCGTTACTGTGTGTATATAGAGTTATAGATATACAGATACAGGTCATTACTGTGTGTATATAGAGTTATAGATATACAGATACAGGTCGTTACTGTGTGTATATAGAGTTATAGATATACAGATACAGGTCATTACTATGTGTATATATATAGTTATAGATATACAGATACAGGTCGTTACTGTGTGTATATAGAGTTATAGATATACAGATACAGGTCGTTACTGTGTGTATATAGAGTTATAGATATACAGATACAGGTCGTTACTGTGTGTATATAGAGTTATAGATATACAGATACAGGTCATTACTGTGTGTATATAGAGTTATAGATATACAGATACAGGTCGTTACTGTGTGTATATAGAGTTATAGATATACAGATACAGGTCGTTACTGTGTGTATATAGAGTTATAGATATACAGATACAGGTCATTACTGTGTGTATATAGAGTTATAGATATACAGATACAGGTCGTTACTGTGTGTATATAGAGTTATAGATATACAGATACAGGTCATTATTATGTGTATATAGAGTTATAGATATACAGATACAGGTCATTACTATGTGTATATAGAGTTATAGATATACAGATACAGGTCATTACTGTGTGTATATAGAGTTATAGATATACAGATACAGGTCATTACTGTGTGTATATAGAGTTATAGATATACAGATACAGGTCGTTATTATGTGTATATAGAGTTATAGATATACAGATACAGGTCGTTACTGTGTGTATATAGAGTTATAGATATACAGATACAGGTCGTTACTGTGTGTATATAGAGTTATAGATATACAGATACAGGTCATTACTGTGTGTATATAGAGTTATAGATATACAGATACAGGTCATTATTATGTGTATATAGAGTTATAGATATACAGATACAGGTCGTTACTGTGTGTATATAGAGTTATAGATATACAGATACAGGTCATTACTGTGTGTATATAGAGTTATAGATATACAGATACAGGTCATTATTATGTGTATATAGAGTTATAGATATACAGATACAGGTCGTTACTGTGTGTATATAGAGTTATAGATATACAGATACAGGTCGTTACTGTGTGTATATAGAGTTATAGATATACAGATACAGGTCGTTACTGTGTGTATATAGAGTTATAGATATACAGATATAGGTCGTTACTGTGTGTATATAGAGTTATAGATATACAGATACAGGTCGTTACTGTGTGTATATAGAGTTATAGATATACAGATACAGGTCATTATTATGTGTATATAGAGTTATAGATATACAGATACAGGTCATTACTGTGTGTATATAGAGTTATAGATATACAGATACAGGTCATTACTGTGTGTATATAGAGTTATAGATATACAGATACAGGTCATTACTGTGTGTATATAGAGTTATAGATATACAGATACAGGTCGTTACTGTGTGTATATAGAGTTATAGATATACAGATATAGGTCGTTACTATGTGTATATAGAGTTATAGATATACAGATACAGGTCGTTACTGTGTGTATATAGAGTTATAGATATACAGATACAGGTCGTTACTGTGTGTATATAGAGTTATAGATATACAGATACAGGTCGTTACTGTGTGTATATAGAGTTATAGATATACAGATACAGGTCGTTACTGTGTGTATATAGAGTTATAGATATACAGATACAGGTCGTTACTGTGTGTATATAGAGTTATAGATATACAGATACAGGTCGTTACTGTGTGTATATAGAGTGGCAGCTCTCTGTCTCTCAGAGTGGCAGCTCTCTGTCTCTCAGAGTGGCAGCTCTCTGTCTCTCAGAGTGGCAGCTCTCTGTCTCCCAGAGTGGCAGCTCTCTGTCTCTCAGAGTGGCAGCTCTCTGTCTCTCAGAGTGGCAGCTCTCTGTCTCTCAGAGTGGCAGCTCTCTGTCTCTCAGAGTGGCAGCTCTCTGTCTCTCAGAGTGGCAGCTCTCTGTCTCTCAGAGTGGCAGCTCTCTGTCTCTCAGAGTGGCAGCTCTCTGTCTCTCAGAGTGGCAGCTCTCTGTCTCTCAGAGTGGCAGCTCTCTGTCTCTCAGAGTGGCAGCTCTCTGTCTCTGCCGCCGCCGTTAAAGTCAATGGGGGTTTTCCACTATAGCCGGTCAATGGAGATTGGCCACCATTGGAGTCTATGGGAAAAGTCCCGAACTTTCAAGGTGGTCCATACTCCGTTGGGTTGGTCCAAGAGGGTCAAGGATGGTTCTGCAGCGATGCCGGAGCAGTGACTACAGGTACCCCAAACCCTGATCCTCTTGACCCTCCGGAACCGGAGCTATGGATTCCCAAATTTCAGCTTTTGACACTTAGCCGTTTTCTTGAGCTGTTTCTGCCGCCGCCATTGGAACCTATAGCGTGACCCGCTCTTCTCGGTTCGACCCTTATCGGGGGTCCAGGATACGGGGACCCGGTTGTGGTCGAGTGGGGGGAGGTCTAGGAACTAGGGGCAAACAGAATTTTATTTCTTTGTGCTCTAGAACTGTTTATTCCCACGCCAATTGACGTTGAACTTGACTGTTAAGTGATCAAAGCTCTCTTATTGAAAATGTATCCACTTTGCGGTTTTGCGGTTTGGACGGCAGCCAACTCGTTCCTGGAAAGCTCCTTCGAGGATTCTCCATTGAAGTCAATGGGCCCATTGACTTACAATGGGAAGCCGCCGCTCCTCCTCTCGGACGCCATCTGCTGGTCTTCACAGGAAACAGGACCCAAACAGCAGGATTCGCCATTGAAACACATGGAGCCTCAATGGTGGCCTATGGTACCCTGCAAAATGGTGCCTGAAAAGGCGGGAAAATTACACAAAGGGCTATAATCACTGAACAACTATTAACCCTTGTGCTCCCAGATGGATCCTTGTGTGTGTGTGATGCAGACACTGATATAACAATAAAACGGGAACAGTGGAATACACATTTTCAGGTTATAACAAGGGTTAAATCACATTTCTGGGCCTCAGCCCAGTTAACCCCTTGTCTCCCTGGTGAGGTTAGAGGGTGGCCAATTGGGGTGTAACCCCTTTAATCCCGGGCCAAATCCTCCCCATCGTCACAGAGACCAAGGAGGCAACGGGGCCAAAAGCCAAGGGGGTTACCAAGGAAAAATAAGCTTCTCCCGCTGGGGTGCCGGGGTCAGCTCCTCGGTCACCAGGCAGCATAAGACAACACCGAGTTCTCCGCTGTTACAACTGTGGTCAAGAGGGCCATTTCACTAGGACTTCCCCGAAGCCTCGAAAATCCCCCACGGGGGCCAAGTGCTTCACTGTACAAGTGCAGCGGGCGCTCCCCACCGGAGCGGAGATTGGAGCCGAACGCCAAATCCAAAGAAGCGCCTCAGCGGGGGGCCTAACGCCGGGTAGGACCCGCAGCTATCGGCAGAGTCGTGGCAGAAGGAATCTATTCTTCAGCCCTACCGGACTCCGGGTCCCAGGTGACCATTATCTACCGGACGGTTTACCACCAACACCTCAGCCGTCTCCCTCTGCAGTCGGCAGAAAAGAGGAAGTTGTGGGGTCTGAGTAAGGACGGTTACCCCGTGGACGGGGTGGTGGCGGTTCAAGTGGACATCATGCAGTTAAATACTAACCAGACTCACCCCATGGAGGCTGGCGGCGTGTGTTCTGCGTGTAACACGCGTGTGCTGTGTGTTCCCTGTGTGCAGGCATGGGAGCAGCAGGGCTGGCGGCGTGTGTTCTGCGTGTAACACACGTGTGCTGTGTGTTCCCTGTGTGCAGCCGCGGGAGCAGCAGGGCTGGCGGCGTGTGTTCTGCGTGTAACACGCGTGTGCTGTGTGTTCCCTATGTGTAGGCGCGGGAGCAGCAGGGCTGGCGGCGTGTGTTCTGCGTGTAACACGCGTGTGCTGTGTTTTCCCTATGTGTAGGCGCGGGAGCAGCAGGGCTGGCAGCGTGTGTTCTGCGTGTAACACGCATGTGCTGTGTGTTCCCTTTGTGTAGGCGCGGGAGCAGCAGGGCTGGCGGCGTGTGTTCTGCGTGTAACACGCGTGTGCTGTGTGTTCCCAATGTGCAGGCGCGGGAGCAGCAGGGCTGGCGGCGTGTGTTCTGCGTGTAACACGCGTGTGCTGTGTGTTCCCTATGTGCAGGCGCGGGAGCAGCAGGGCTGGCGGCGTGTGTTCTGCGTGTAACACGCGTGTGCTGTGTGTTCCCTATGTGCAGGCGCGGGAGCAGCAGGGCTGGCGGCGTGTGTTCTGCGTGTTGCGAGGCTGCCGGTTGCTGTGTCACCAGCGCCCAGGAGAGGAAGAGTCAGCGGCAGAACTTACTATATCCGTCAGCAAGGTGAGACATGCTGCAGAGCATCGCAGCGCTAACCTGTCACTGGCCTGCAGAGCATCGCAGCGCTAACCTGTCACTGGCCTGCAGAGCATCGCAGCGCTAACCTGTCACTGATCTGCAGAACATCGCAGCGCTAACCTGTCACTGATCTGCAGAACATCGCAGCGCTAACCTGTCACTGACATGCAGAGCATCGCAGCACTAACCTGTCACTGACCTGCAGAACATCGCAGCGCTAACCTGTCACTGACATGCAGAGCATCGCAGCGCGAACCTGTCACTGGCCTGCAGAGCATCGCAGCGCTAACCTGTCACTGATCTGCAGAACATCGCAGCGCTAACCTGTCACTGATCTGCAGAACATCGCAGCGCTAACCTGTCACTGATCTGCAGAACATCGCAGCGCTAACCTGTCACTGGCCTGCAGAGCATCGCAGCGCTAACCTGTCACTGACCTGCAGAGCATCGCAGCGCTAACCTGTTACTGATCTGCAGAACATCGCAGCGCTAACCTGTCACTGATCTGCAGAACATCGCAGCACTAACCTGTCACTGGCCTGCAGAGCATCGCAACGCTAACCTGTCACTGACCCGCAGAGCATCGCAGCGCTAACCTGTCACTGGCCTGCAGAGCATCGCAGCACTAACCTGTCACTGACCTGCAGAGCATCGCAGCGCTAACCTGTCACTGACCTGCAGAACATCGCAGCGCTAACCTGTCACTGATCTGCAGAACATCGCAGCGCTAACCTGTCACTGATCTGCAGAACATCGCAGCACTAACCTGTCACTGGCCTGCAGAGCATCGCACCGCTAACCTGTCACTGACCTGCAGAGCATCGCAGCGCTAACCTGTCACTGACCTGCAGAGCATCGCACCGCTAACCTGTCACTGACCTGCAGAGCATCGCAGCGATAACCTGTCACTGATCTGCAGAGCATCGCACCGCTAACCTGTCACTGACCTGCAGAGCATCGCAGCGCTAACCTGTCACTGACCTGCAGAGCATCTCAGCACTAACCTGTCACTGATCTGCAGAGCATCTCAGCACTAACCTGTCACTAATCTGCAGAGCAGCGCAGTGTTAACCTGTCACTGAGATCTGCAGAGCGTCTCAGCGCTAACCTGTCACTAACTGCAGAGCATCGCAGCGCTAACCTGTCACTGACCTGCAGAGCAGCGCAGTGTTAACCTGTCACAGATCTGCAGAGCGTCGCACCTCTAACCTGTCACAGATCTGCAGAGCGTCGCACTGCTAACCTATCACTGAGATCTGCAGAGCGTCGCACCTCTAACCTGTCACAGATCTGCAGAGCGTCACACCGCTAACCTATCACGGAGATCTGCAGAGCGTCGCACCTCTAACCTGTCACAGATCTGCAGAGCGTCGCACCGCTAACCTATCGCTGAGAGCTGCAGAGCGTCGCACCTCTAACCTGTCACAGGTCTGCAGAGCGTTGCACCGCTAACATATCACTGAGATATGCAGAGCGTCGCACCTCTAGCCTGTCACAGATCTGCAGAGCGTCGCACCGCTAACCTATCACTGAGATCTGCAGAGCGTCGCACCTCTAACCTGTCACAGATCTGCAGAGCGTCGCACCACTGACCATTCACAGATCTGCAGAGCTTTGCACCACTAAGCTATCACAGATCTGCAGAGCGTTGCACCACTAACCTATCACTGAGATCTGCAGAGCTTCGCACCACTAACCTGTCACAGATCTGCAGAGCGTCGCACCGCTAACCTATCACTGAGATCTGCAGAGCGTCGCAGCGCTAACCTGTCACAGATCTGCAGAGCGTCGCACCGCTAACCTATCACTGAGATCTGCAGAGCGTCGCAGCGCTAACCTGTCACTGAGATCTGCAGAGCGTCGCAGCGCTAACCTTTCCAGTCCTGCAGACTATTGCACTATTAACCTGCTGCTTGCACTATAGGCTTCCGGTGACTCCCACCTTTGCCCTCCCTGGGGTTATATTTGGGGTCTCCTTCGCCCCCACAGGAGACGCGTATCCGGGCGTCGGAGCGGGACGGGCAGTGCCAGGCGCAGAGCTTGTGTATCAGTAACCGGTACGGGAGCGAGGAGGTGACGCACACGCTGAGAGCCGAGAGCCGCGCCGACCTGCTCCGCTGGCTGGAGGCGTTCTGGCAGCACTTCTATGATATGAGTATGTGCGCACCGTACCCCCGCCTCTTACCCCCCTCCCTGCCCGTACCCCCGCCTCTTACCCCCTCCCTCCCCGTACCCCCCGCCTCTTACCCCCCTCCCTCCCCGTACCCCCGCCTCTTACCCCCTCCCTCCCCGTACCCCCGCCTCTTACCCCCCTCCCTGCCCGTACCCCCGCCTCTTACCCCCTCCCTGCCCGTACCCCCTACTCTTACCCCCTCCCTGCCCGTACCCCCGCCTCTTACCCCCTCCCTGCCCGTACCCCCGCCTCTTACCCCCTCCCTGCCCGTACCCCCGCCTCTTACCCCCTCCCTGCCCGTACCCCCGCCACTTACCCCTCCCTGCCCGTGTGCGCACCGTACCCCCGCCTCTTACCCCCTCCCTGCCCGTACCCCCGCCTCTTACCCCTCCCTGCCCATACCCCTGCCTCTTACCCCCTCCCTGCCCGTACCCCCACCTCTTACCCCCTCCCTGCCCGTGTGCGCACCGTATCCCGCCACTTACCCCCTTCCTGCCCGTGTGCGCACCGTATCCCTGCCACTTACCCCCTCCCTGCCCGTGTGCGCATCGTATCCCCGCCACTTACCCCCTCCCTGCCCGTGTGCGCACCGTATCCCGCCACTTACCCCCTCCCTGCCCGTGTGCGCACCGTATCCCGCCACTTACCCCCTCCCTGCCCGTGTGCGCACCGTATCCCCCCCACTTACCCCCTCCCTGCCTGTGTGCGCACCGTATCCCGCCACTTACCCCCTCCCTGCCCGTGTGCGCACCGTATCCCGCCACTTACCCCCTCCCTGCCCGTGTGCGCACCGTATCCCCCCACTTACCCCCTTCCTGCCCGTGTGCGCACCGTATCCCCGCCACTTACCCCCTCCCTGCCTGTGTGCGCACCGTATCCTGCCACTTACCCCCTCCCTGCCCGTGTGCGCACCGTATCCCCGCCACTTACCCCTCCCTGCCTGTGTGCGCACCGTATCCCGCCACTTACCCTCTCCCTGCCCGTGTGCGCACCGTATCCCCGCCACTTACCCCCTCTCTGCCCGTGTACGCACCGTATCCCCGCCACTTACCCCCTCCCTGCCCGTGTGCGCACCGTATCCCGCCACTTACCCTCTCCCTGCCCGTGTGCGCACCGTATCCCCGCCACTTACCCCCTCCCTGCCCGTGTGCGCACCGTATCCCGCCACTTACCCCCTCCCTGCCCGTGTGCGCACCGTATCCCGCCACTTACCCCCTCCCTGCCCGTGTGCGCATCGTATCCCGCCTCTTACCCCCTCCCTGCCCGTGTGCGCACCGTATCCCGCCACTTACCCCCTCCCTGCCCGTGTGCGCACTGTATCCCCGCCACTTACCCCTCCCTGCCCGTGTGCGCACCGTATCCCCGCCACTTACCCCCTCCCTGCCTGTGTGCGCACCGTATCCCGCCACTTACCCCCTCCCTGCCCGTGTGCGCACCGTATCCCGCCACTTACCCCCTCCCTGCCCGTGTGCGCACCCTATCCCCGCCACTTACCCCTCCCTGCCCGTGTGCGCACCGTATCCCGCCTCTTACCCCCTCCCTGCCCGTGTGCGCACCGTATCCTGCCACTTACCTCCTCCCTGCCCGTGTGCGCACCGTATCCCGCCACTTACCCCCTCCCTGCCTGTGTGCGCACCGTATCCCCGCCACTTACCCCCTCCCTGCCCGTGTGCGCACCGTATCCCGCCACTTACCCCCTCCCTGCCCGTGTGCGCACCGTATCCCGCCACTTACCCCTCCCTGCCTGTGTGCGCACCGTATCACCGCCACTTACCCCCTCCCTGCCCGTGTGCGCACCGTATCCCCGCCACTTACCCCCTCCCTGCCCGTATGCGCACCGTATCACCCGCCACTTACCCCCTCCTTGCCCGTGTGCGCACCGTATCCCTGCCACTTACCTCTCCTGCCCGTGTGCGCACCGTATCCCGCCACTTACCCCCTCCCTGCCTGTGTGCGCACCGTATCCCCGCCACTTACCCCCTCCCTGCCCGTGTGCACACCGTATCCCCGCCACTTACCCCCTCCCTGCCTGTGTGCGCACCGTATCCCGCCACTTACCCCCTCCCTGCCCGTGTGCGCACCGTATCCCGCCACTTACCCTCTCCCTGCCCGTGTGCGCACCGTATCCCGCCACTTACCCCCTCCCTGCCTGTGTGCGCACCGTATCCCGCCACTTACCCCCTCCCTGCCCGTGTGCGCACCGTATCCCCGCCACTTACCCCCTCCCTGCCCGTGTGCGCACTGTATCCCGCCACTTACCCCCTCCCTGCCCGTGTGCGCACCGTATCCCGCCACTTACCCCCTCCCTGACCGTGTGCGCACCGTATCCCCGCCACTTACCCCCTCCCTGCCCGTGTGCGCACCGTATCCCGCCACTTACCCCCTCCCTGCCCGTGTGCGCACCGTATCCCGCCACTTACCCCTCCCTGCCCGTGTGCGCACCGTATCCCCGCCACTTACCCCCTCCCTGCCCGTGTGCGCACCGTATCCCCGCCACTTACCCCCTCCCTGCCCGTGTGCGCACCGTATCCCCGCCACTTACCCCCTCCCTGCCCGTGTGCGCACCGTATCCCCGCCACTTACCCCCTCCCTGCCCGTGTGCGCACCGTATCCCGCCACTTACCCCCTCCCTGCCCGTGTGCGCACCGTATCCCCGCCACTTACCCCCTCCCTGCCCGTGTGCGCACCGTATCCCCGCCACTTACCCCTCCCTGCCTGTGTGCGCACCGTATCCCCGCCACTTACCCCCTCCCTGCCTGTGTGCGCACCGTATCCCGCCTCTTACCCCCTCCCTGCAAGTGTGCGCACCGTATCCCCGCCACTTACCCCCTCCCTGCCCGTGTACGCACCGTAATCCCGCCACTTACCCCCTCCCTGCCCGTGTGCGCACCGTATCCCCGCCACTTACCCCCTCCCTGCCCGTGTGCGCACCGTATCCCGCCACTTACCCTCTCCCTGCCCGTGTGCGCACCGTATCCCGCCTCTTACCCCCTCCCTGCAAGTGTGCGCACCGTATCCCCGCCACTTACCCCCTCCCTGCCCGTGTACGCACCGTAATCCCGCCACTTACCCCCTCCCTGCCCGTGTGCGCACCGTATCCCGCCACTTACCCCCTCCCTGCCTGTGTGCGCACCGTATCCCCCCACTTACCCCCTCCCTGCCTGTGTGCGCACCGTATCCCGCCACTTACCCCCTCCCTGCCCGTGTGCGCACCGTATCCCGCCACTTACCCCCCTCCCTGCCCGTGTGCGCACCGTATCCCCGCCACTTACCCCCTCCCTGCCCGTGTGCGCACCGTATTCCCGACACTTACCCCCTCCCTGCCCGTGTGCGCACCGTATCCCGCCACTTACCCCCTCCCTGCCCGTGTGCGCACCGTATCCCCGCCACTTACCCCCTCCCTGCCCGTGTGCGCACCGTATCCCTGCCACTTACCCCCTCCCTGCCCGTGTGCGCACCGTATCCCGCCACTTACCCCCTCCCTGACCGTGTGCGCACCGTATCCCGCCACTTACCCCCTCCCTGCCCGTGTGCGCACCGTATTCCCGCCACTTACCCCCTCCCTGCCCGTGTGCGCACCGTATCCCGCCACTTACCCCCTCCCTGCCCGTGTGCGCACCGTATCCCCGCCACTTACCCCCTCCCTGCCCGTGTGCGCACCGTATCCCGCCACTTACCCCCTCCCTGCCCGTGTGCGCACCGTTTCCCCGCCACTTACCCCCTCCCTGCCCGTGTGCGCACCGTATCCCCTCCACTTACCCCCTCCCTGCCCGTGTGCGCACCGTATCCCTGCCACTTACCCCCTTCCTGCCCGTGTGCGCACCGTATCCCGCCACTTACCCCCTCCCTGCCCGTGTGCGCACCGTATCCCCTCCACTTACCCCCTCCCTGCCCGTGTGCGCACCGTATCCCTGCCACTTACCCCCTCCCTGCCCGTGTGCGCACCGTATTCCCGACACTTACCCCTCCCTGCCCGTGTGCGCACCGTATCCCCGCCACTTACCCCCTCCCTGCCCGTGTTCGCACCGTATCCCGCCACTTACCCCCTCCCTGCCCGTGTGCGCACCGTATCCCCGCCACTTACCCCCTCCCTGCCCGTGTGCACACCGTATCCCGCCACTTACCCCCTCCCTGCCCATGTGCGCACCGTATCCCGCCACTTACCCCCTCCCTGCCCGTGTGCGCACCGTATCCCGCCACTTACCCCCTCCCTGCCCGTGTGCGCACCGTATCCCCGCCACTTACCCCCTCCCTGCCTGTGTGCGCACCGTATCCCCGCCACTTACCCCCTCCCTGCCTGTGTGCGCACCGTATCCCGCCACTTACCCCCTCCCTGCCCGTGTGCGCACCGTATCCCGCCACTTACCCCCTCCCTGCCTGTGTGCGCACCGTATCCCCGCCACTTACCCCCTCCCTGCCCGTGTGCGCACCGTATCCCCGCCACTTACCCCCTCCCTGCCTGTGTGCGCACCGTATCCCGCCACTTACCCCCTCCCTGCCCGTGTGCGCACCGTATCCCGCCACTTACCCTCTCCCTGCCCGTGTGCGCACCGTATCCCGCCACTTACCCCCTCCCTGCCTGTGTGCGCACCGTATCCCGCCATTTACCCCCTCCCTGCCCGTGTGCGCACCGTATCCCGCCACTTACCCCCTCCCTGCCCGTGTGCGCACCGTATCCCCGCCACTTACCCCCTCCCTGCCCGTGTGCGCACTGTATCCCGCCACTTACCCCCTCCCTGCCCGTGTGCGCACCGTATCCCGCCACTTACCCCCTCCCTGACCGTGTGCGCACCGTATCCCCGCCACTTACCCCCTCCCTGCAAGTGTGCGCACCGTATCCCGCCACTTACCCCCTCCCTGCCCGTGTGCGCACCGTATCCCCGCCACTTACCCCCTCCCTGCCTGTGTGCGCACCGTATCCCGCCACTTACCCCTCCCTGCCCGTGTTCGCACCGTATCCCGCCACTTACCCCCTCCCTGCCTGTGTGCGCACCGTATCCCCACCACTTACCCCCTCCCTGCCTGTGTGCGCACCGTATCCCCGCCACTTACCCCCTCCCTGCCCGTGTGCGCACCGTATCCCCACCACTTACCCCCTCCCTGCCCGTGTGCGCACCGTTTCCCCACCACTTACCCCCTCCCTGCCCGTGTGCGCACCGTTTCCCCGCCACTTACCCCCTCCCTGCCTGTGTGCGCACCGTATTCCCGACACTTACCCCTCCCTGCCCGTGTGCGCACCGTATCCCGCCACTTACCCCCTCCCTGCCCGTGTGCGCACTGTATCCCCGCCACTTACCCTCTCCCTGCCCGTGTGCGCACCGTATCCCCGCCACTTACCCCCTCCCTGCCCGTGTGCGCACTGTATCCCCGCCACTTACCCTCTCCCTGCCCGTGTGCGCACCGTATCCCCGCCACTTACCCTCTCCCTGCCCGTGTGCGCACCGTATTCCCGACACTTACCCCTCCCTGCCCGTGTGCGCACCGTATCCCGCCACTTACCCCCTCCCTGCCCGTGTGCGCACCGTATCCCCGCCACTTACCCCCTCCCTGCCCGTGTGCGCACCGTATCCCCACCACTTACCCCTCCCTGCCCGTGTTCGCACCGTATCCCGCCACTTACCCCCTCCCTGCCTGTGTGCGCACCGTATCCCCACCACTTACCCCCTCCCTGCCTGTGTGCGCACCGTATCCCCGCCACTTACCCCCTCCCTGCCCGTGTGCGCACCGTATCCCCACCACTTACCCCTCCCTGCCCGTGTGCGCACCGTTTCCCCACCACTTACCCCCTCCCTGCCCGTGTGCGCACCGTTTCCCCGCCACTTACCCCCTCCCTGCCCGTGTGCGCACCGTATTCCCGACACTTACCCCTCCCTGCCCGTGTGCGCACCGTATCCCGCCACTTACCCCCTCCCTGCCTGTGTGCGCACCGTATCCCCGCCACTTACCCCCTCCCTGCCCCGTGTGCGCACTACACTTACAGGTGCCGTATCCCCGCCACTTACCCCTCCCTGCCCGTGTGCGCACCGTATCCCCGCCACTTACCCCCTCCCTGCCCGTGTGCGCACCGTATCCCGCCACTTACCCCCTCCCTGCCCGTGTGCGCACCGTATCCGCCACTTACCCCCCTCCCTGCCCGTGTGCGCACCGTATCCCGCCACTTACCCCCTCCCCTGCCCGTGTGCGCACCGTATCCCGCCACTTACCCCTCCCTGCCCGTGTGCGCACCGTATCCCCGCCACTTACCCCCTCCCTGCCTGTGTGCGCACCGTATCCCCGCCACTTACCCCCCTCCCTGCCTGTGTGCGCACCGTATCCCGCCACTTACCCCCTCCCTGCCCGTGTGCGTTCCGTTTCCCGCCACTTACCCCCTTCCCTGCCTGTGTGCGCACCGTATCCCCGCCACTTACCCCCTCCCTGCCCGTGTGCGCACCGTATCCCGCCACTTACCCTCTCCCTGCCTGTGTGCGCACCGTATCCCGCCACTTACCCCCTCCTCCCTGCCCGTGTGCGCACCGTATCCTCCGCCACTTACCCCCTCCCTGCCCTGTGTGCGCACCGTATCCCGCCACTTACCCCTCCCTGCCTGTGTGCGCACCGTATCCCGCCACTTACCCCCTCCCTGCCTGTGTGCGCACCGTATCCCGCCACTTACCCCCTCCCTGCCCGTGTGCGCACCGTATCCCGCCACTTACCCCCTCCCTGCCCGTGTGCGCACCGTATCCCGCCACTTACCCCCTCCCTGCCCGTGTGCGCACCGTATCCCGCCACTTACCCCCTCCCTGCCCGTGTGCGCACCGTATCCCGCCACTTACCCCCTCCCTGCCGTGTGCGCACCGTATCCCGCCACTTACCCCCTCCCTGCCCGTGTGCGCACCGTATCCCCGCCACTTACCCCCTCCTGCCTGTGTGCGCACCGTATCCCGCCACTTACCCCCTCCCTGCCTGTGTGCGCACCGTATCCCGCCACTTACCCCCTCCCTGCCCGTGTGCGCACCGTATCCCCGCCACTTACCCCCTCCCTGCCCGTGTGCGCACCGTATCCCCGCCACTTCCCCTCCCTGCCCGTGTGCGCACCGTATCCCAGCACTTACCCCTCCCTGCCCGTGTGCGCACCGTATCCCCGCCACTTACCCCCTCCCTGCCGTGTGCGCACCGTATCCCGCCACTTACCCCCTCCCTGCCCGTGTGCGCACCGTATCCCGCCACTTACCCCCTCCCTGCCCTGTGTGCGCACCGTATCCCCCGCCACTTACCCCCTCCCGTATCCCCGCCACTTACCCCCTCCCTGCCCGTGTGCGCACCGTATCCCTGCCACTTACCCCCTCCCTGCCCGTGTGCGCACCATATCCCGCCACTTACCCCCTCCCTGCCCGTGTGCGCACCGTATCCCGCCACTTACCCCCTCCCTGCCCGTGTGCGCACCGTATCCCGCCACTTACCCCCTCCCTGCCTGTGTGCGCACCGTATCCCCGCCACTTACCCCCTCCCTGCCCGTGTGCGCACCGTATCCCGCCACTTACCCCCTCCCTGCCCGTGTGCGCACCGTATCCCCGCCACTTACCCCCTCCCTGCCCGTGTGCGCACCGTATCCCCGCCACTTACCCCTCCCTGCCCGTGTGCGCACCGTATCCCCGCCACTTACCCCTCCCTGCCCGTGTGCGCACTGTATCCCCGCCACTTACCCCTCCCTGCCCGTGTGCGCACCGTATCCCCGCCACTTACCCCTCCCTGCCTGTGTGCGCACCGTATTCCCGACACTTACCCCCTCCCTGCCCGTGTGCGCACCGTATCCCGCCACTTACCCCCTCCCTGCCCGTGTGCGCACCGTATCCCCGCCACTTACCCCTCCCTGCCCGTGTGCGCACCGTATCCCGCCACTTACCCCCTCCCTGCCCGTGTGCGCACCGTATCCCCGCCACTTACCCCCTCCCTGCCCGTGTGCGCACCGTATCCCTGCCACTTACCCCCTCCCTGCCCGTGTGCGCACCGTATCCCCGCCACTTACCCCATCCCTGCCTGTGTGCGCACCGTATCCCCGCCACTTACCCCCTCCCTGCCCGTGTGCGCACCGTATCCCGCCACTTACCCCCTCCCTGACCGTGTGCGCACCGTATCCCGCCACTTACCCCCTCCCTGCCCGTGTGCGCACCGTATTCCCGACACTTACCCCCTCCCTGCCCGTGTGCGCACCGTATCCCGCCACTTACCCCCTCCCTGCCCGTGTGCGCACCGTATCCCCGCCACTTACCCCCTCCCTGCCCGTGTGCGCACCGTATCCCGCCACTTACCCCCTCCCTGCCCGTGTGCGCACCGTTTCCCCGCCACTTACCCCCTCCCTGCCCGTGTGCGCACCGTATCCCCGCCACTTACCCCCTCCCTGCCCGTGTGCGCACCGTATTCCCGACACTTACCCCTCCCTGCCCGTGTGCGCACCGTATCCCCGCCACTTACCCCCTCCCTGCCCGTGTTCGCACCGTATCCCGCCACTTACCCCCTCCCTGCCCGTGTGCGCACCGTATCCCCGCCACTTACCCCCTCCCTGCCCGTGTGCACACCGTATCCCGCCACTTACCCCCTCCCTGCCCATGTGCGCACCGTATCCCGCCACTTACCCCCCTCCCTGCCCGTGTGCGCACCGTATCCTGCCACTTACCCCCTCCCTGCCTGTGTGCGCACCGTATCCCCGCCACTTACCCCCTCCCTGCCTGTGTGCGCACCGTATCCCGCCACTTACCCCCTCCCTGCCCGTGTGCGCACCGTATCCCGCCACTTACCCCCTCCCTGCCTGTGTGCGCACCGTATCCCCCGCCACTTACCCCCTCCCTGCCCGTGTGCGCACCGTATCCCCGCCACTTACCCCCTCCCTGCCTGTGTGCGCACCGTATCCCGCCACTTACCCCCTCCCTGCCCGTGTGCGCACCGTATCCCGCCACTTACCCTCTCCCTGCCCGTGTGCGCACCGTATCCCGCCACTTACCCCCTCCCTGCCTGTGTGCGCACCGTATCCCGCCACTTACCCCCTCCCTGCCCGTGTGCGCACCGTATCCCCGCCACTTACCCCCTCCCTGCCCGTGTGCGCACTGTATCCCGCCACTTACCCCCTCCCTGCCCGTGTGCGCACCGTATCCCGCCACTTACCCCCTCCCTGACCGTGTGCGCACCGTATCCCCGCCACTTACCCCCTCCCTGCCCGTGTGCGCACCGTATCCCGCCACTTACCCCCTCCCTGCCCGTGTGCGCACCGTATCCCCGCCACTTACCCCCTCCCTGCCTGTGTGCGCACCGTATCCCGCCACTTACCCCTCCCTGCCCGTGTGCGCACCGTATCCCCGCCACTTACCCCCTCCCTGCCCGTGTGCGCACCGTATCCCCGCCACTTACCCCCTCCCTGCCCGTGTGCGCACCGTATCCCCGCCACTTACCCCCTCCCTGCCTGTGTGCGCACCGTATCCCGCCACTTACCCCTCCCTGCCCGTGTGCGCACCGTATCCCCGCCACTTACCCCCTCCCTGCCCGTGTTCGCACCGTATCCCGCCACTTACCCCCTCCCTGCCTGTGTGCGCACCGTATCCCCACCACTTACCCCCTCCCTGCCTGTGTGCGCACCGTATCCCCGCCACTTACCCCCTCCCTGCCCGTGTGCGCACCGTATTCCCGACACTTACCCCTCCCTGCCCGTGTGCGCACCGTATCCCGCCACTTACCCCCTCCCTGCCCGTGTGCGCACTGTATCCCCCGCCACTTACCCTCTCCCTGCCCGTGTGCGCACCGTATCCCCGCCACTTACCCCCTCCCTGCCCGTGTGCGCACCGTATCCCCACCACTTACCCCCTCCCTGCCCGTGTGCGCACCGTATCCCCACCACTTACCCCCTCCCTGCCCGTGTTCGCACCGTATCCCGCCACTTACCCCCTCCCTGCCCGTGTGCGCACCGTATCCCCGCCACTTACCCCCTCCCTGCCCGTGTGCGCACCGTATCCCGCCACTTACCCCCTCCCTGCCCGTGTGCGCACCGTATCCCCACCACTTACCCCCTCCCTGCCCGTGTGCGCACCGTATCCCACCACTTACCCCCTCCCTGCCCGTGTGCGCACCGTATCCCGCCACTTACCCCCTCCCTGCCCGTGTGCGCACCGTATCCCGCCACTTACCCCCTCCCTGCCTGTGTGCGCACCGTATCCCGCCACTTACCCCCTCCCTGCCCGTGTGCGCACCGTATCCCGCCACTTACCCCCTCCCTGCCCGTGTGCGCACCGTATCCCCGCCACTTACCCCCTCCCTGCCCGTGTGCGCACCGTATCCCCGCCACTTACCCCCTCCCTGCCCGTGTGCGCACCGTATCCCCAACACTTACCCCCTCCCTGCCCGTGTGCGCACCGTTTCCCCACCACTTACCCCCTCCCTGCCCGTGTGCGCACCGTTTCCCCGCCACTTACCCCCTCCCTGCCCGTGTGCGCACCGTATTCCCGACACTTACCCCTCCCTGCCCGTGTGCGCACCGTATCCCGCCACTTACCCCCTCCCTGCCTGTGTGCGCACCGTATCCCCGCCACTTACCCCCTCCCTGCCCGTGTGAGCACCGTATCCCCGCCACTTACCCCCTCCCTGCCCGTGTGCGCACCGTATCCCCGCCACTTACCCCTCCCTGCCCGTGTGCGCACCGTATCCCCGCCACTTACCCCCTCCCTGCCCGTGTGCGCACCGTATCCCGCCACTTACCCCCTCCCTGCCCGTGTGCGCACCGTATCCCGCCACTTACCCCCTCCCTGCCCGTGTGCGCACCGTATCCCGCCACTTACCCCTCCCTGCCCGTGTGCGCACCGTATCCCCGCCACTTACCCCCTCCCTGCCCGTGTGCGCACCGTATCCCGCCACTTACCCCCTCCCTGCCTGTGTGCGCACCGTATCCCGCCACTTACCCCCTCCCTGCCCGTGTGCGTTCCGTTTCCCGCCACTTACCCCTTCCCGGCCTGTGTGCGCACCGTATCCCCGCCACTTACCCCCTCCCTGCCCGTGTGCGCACCGTATCCCGCCACTTACCCTCTCCCTGCCCGTGTGCGCACCGTATCCCGCCTCTTACCCCCTCCCTGCAAGTGTGCGCACCGTATCCCCGCCACTTACCCCCTCCCTGCCCGTGTGCGCACCGTATCCCGCCACTTACCCCCTCCCTGCCTGTGTGCGCACCGTATCCCGCCACTTACCCCCTCCCTGCCCGTGTGCGTTCCGTTTCCCGCCACTTACCCCTTCCCGGCCTGTGTGCGCACCGTATCCCCGCCACTTACCCCCCTCCCTGCCCGTGTGCGCACCGTATCCCGCCACTTACCCTCTCCCTGCCCGTGTGCGCACCGTATCCCGCCTCTTACCCCCTCCCTGCAAGTGTGCGCACCGTATCCCCGCCACTTACCCCCTCCCTGCCCGTGTACGCACCGTAATCCCGCCACTTACCCCCTCCCTGCCCGTGTGCGCACCGTATCCCCGCCACTTACCCCCTCCCTGCCCGTGTGCGCACCGTATCCCCGCCACTTACCCCCTCCCTGCCCGTGTGCGCACCGTATCCCGCCACTTACCCCCTCCCTGCCCGTGTGCGCATCGTATCCCCGCCACTTACCCCCTCCCTGCCCGTGTGCGCATCGTATCCCAGCCACTTACCCCCTCCCTGCCCGTGTGCGCACCGTATCCCCGCCACTTACCCCCTCCCTGCCCGTGTGCGCACCGTATCCCCGCCACTTACCCCCTCCCTGCCCGTGTGCGCACCGTATCCCCGCCACTTACCCCCTCCCTGCCCGTGTGCGCACCGTATCCCCGCCACTTACCCCCTCCCTGCCCGTGTGCGCACCGTATCCCGCCACTTACCCCCTCCCTGCCCGTGTGCGCATCGTATCCCCGACACTTACCCCCTCCCTGCCCGTGTGCGCACGTATCCCCGCCACTTACCCCCTCCCTGCCCGTGTGCGCACCGTATCCCCGCCACTTACCCCCTCCCTGCCCGTGTGCGCACCGTATCCCCGCCACTTACCCCCTCCCTGCCCGTGTGCGCACCGTATTCCCGACACTTACCCCTCCCTGCCCGTGTGCGCACCGTATCCCGCCACTTACCCCCTCCCTGCCTGTGTGCGCACCGTATCCCCGCCACTTACCCCCTCCCTGCCTGTGTGCGCACCGTATCCCGCCACTTACCCCCTCCCTGCCCGTGTGCGCACCGTATCCCGCCACTTACCCCCTCCCTGCCCGTGTGCGCACCGTATCCCGCCACTTACCCCCTCCCTGCCCGTGTGCGCACCGTATCCCGCCACTTACCCCCTCCCTGCCCGTGTGCGCACCGTATCCCGCCACTTACCCCCTCCCTGCCTGTGTGCACACCGTATCCCCGCCACTTACCCCTCCCTGCCCGTGTGCGCACCGTATCCCGCCACTTACCCCCTCCCTGCCCGTGTGCGCACCGTATCCCGCCACTTACCCCCTCCCTGCCCGTGTGCGCACCGTATCCCGCCACTTACCCCCTCCCTGCCCGTGTGCGCACCGTATCCCGCCACTTACCCCCTCCCTGCCTGTGTGCACACCGTATCCCCGCCACTTACCCCTCCCTGCCCGTGTGCGCACCGTATCCCCGCCACTTACCCCCTCCCTGCCCGTGTGCGCACCGTATCCCCGCCACTTACCCCCTCCCTGCCCGTGTGCGCACCGTATCCCCCCACTTACCCCCTTCCTGCCCGTGTGCGCACCGTATCCCCGCCACTTACCCCCTCCCTGCCCGTGTGCGCACCGTATCCCGCCACTTACCCCCTCCCTGCCCGTGTGCGCACCGTATCCCGCCACTTACCCCCTCCCTGCCCGTGTGCGCACCGTATCCCGCCACTTACCCCCTCCCTGCCCGTGTGCGCACCGTATCCCGCCACTTACCCCTCCCTGCCCGTCTGCGCACCGTATCCCCGCCACTTACCCCCTCCCTGCCCGTGTGCGCACCGTATCCCCGCCACTTACCCCCTCCCTGCCCGTGTGCGCACCGTATCCCGCCACTTACCCCCTCCCTGCCCGTGTGCGCACCGTTTCCCCGCCACTTACCCCCTCCCTGCCCGTGTGCGCACCGTATCCCCGCCACTTACCCCCTCCCTGCCCGTGTGCGCACCGTATTCCCGACACTTACCCCCTCCCTGACCGTGTGCGCACCGTATCCCCGCCACTTACCCCCTCCCTGCCCGTGTGCGCACCGTATCCCGCCACTTACCCCCTCCCTGCCCGTGTGCGCACCATATCCCGCCACTTACCCCCTCCCTGCCCGTGTGCGCACCGTATCCCCGCCACTTACCCCCTCCCTGCCTGTGTGCGCACCGTATCCCGCCACTTACCCCCTCCCTGCCCGTGTGCGCACCGTATCCCGCCACTTACCCCCTCCCTGCCCGTGTGCGCACCGTATCCTGCCACTTACCCCCTCCCTGCCTGTGTGCGCACCGTATCCCCGCCACTTACCCCCTCCCTGCCTGTGTGCGCACCGTATCCCGCCACTTACCCCCTCCCTGCCCGTGTGCGCACCGTATCCCGCCACTTACCCCCTCCCTGCCTGTGTGCGCACCGTATCCCCGCCACTTACCCCCTCCCTGCCCGTGTGCGCACCGTATTCCCGACACTTACCCCTCCCTGCCCATGTGCGCACCGTATCCCGCCACTTACCCCCTCCCTGCCCGTGTGCGCACCGTATCCCGCCACTTACCCTCTCCCTGCCCGTGTGCGCACCGTATCCCCGCCACTTACCCCCTCCCTGCCCGTGTGCGCACCGTATCCCCACCACTTACCCCCTCCCTGCCCGTGTGCGCACCGTATCCCCGCCACTTACCCCTCCCTGCCCGTGTTCGCACCGTATCCCGCCACTTACCCCCTCCCTGCCTGTGTGCGCACCGTATCCCCACCACTTACCCCCTCCCTGCCTGTGTGCGCACCGTATCCCGCCACTTACCCCTCCCTGCCCGTGTGCGCACCGTATTCCCGACACTTACCCCTCGCTGCCCGTGTGCGCACCGTATCCCGCCACTTACCCCCTCCCTGCCTGTGTGCGCACCGTATCCCCGCCACTTACCCCCTCCCTGCCCGTGTGCGCACCGTATCCCCGCCACTTACCCCTCCCTGCCCGTGTGCGCACCGTATCCCCGCCACTTACCCCCTCCCTGCCCGTGTGCGCACCGTATCCCGCCACTTACCCCCTCCCTGCCCGTGTGCGCACCGTATCCCGCCACTTACCCCCTCCCTGCCCGTGTGCGCACCGTATCCCGCCACTTTCCCCTCCCTGCCCGTGTGCGCACCGTATCCCCGCCACTTACCCCCTCCCTGCCCGTGTGCGCACCGTATCCCCGCCACTTACCCCCTCCCTGCCCGTGTGCGTTCCGTTTCCCGCCACTTACCCCTTCCCGGCCTGTGTGCGCACCGTATCCCCGCCACTTACCCCCTCCCTGCCCGTGTGCGCACCGTATCCCGCCACTTACCCCCTCCCTGCCCGTGTGCACACCGTATCCCGCCACTTACCCCCTCCCTGCCCGTGTGCGCACCGTATCCCGCCACTTACCCTCTCCCTGCCCGTGTGCGCACCGTATCCCGCCTCTTACCCCCTCCCTGCAAGTGTGCGCACCGTATCCCCGCCACTTACCCCCTCCCTGCCCGTGTGCGCACCGTATCCCGCCACTTACCCCCTCCCTGCCCGTGTGCGCACCGTATCCCGCCACTTACCCCCTCCCTGCCCGTGTGCGCACCGTATCCCGCCACTTACCCCCTCCCTGCCCGTGTGCGCACCGTATCCCGCCACTTACCCCTCCCTGCCCGTGTGCGCACCGTATCCCCGCCACTTACCCCCTCCCTGCCCGTGTGCGCACCGTATCCCGCCACTTACCCCCTCCCTGCCCGTGTGCGTTCCGTTTCCCGCCACTTACCCCTTCCCGGCCTGTGTGCGCACCGTATCCCCGCCACTTACCCCCTCCCTGCCCGTGTGCGCACCGTATCCCGCCACTTACCCTCTCCCTGCCCGTGTGCGCACCGTATCCCCGCCACTTACCTCCTCCCTGCCCGTGTGCGCACCGTATCCCGCCTCTTACCCCCTCCCTGCAAGTGTGCGCACCGTATCCCCGCCACTTACCCCCTCCCTGCCCGTGTGCGCACCGTATCCCGCCACTTACCCCCTCCCTGCCTGTGTGCGCACCGTATCCCGCCACTTACCCCCTCCCTGCCCGTGTGCGCACCGTATCCCGCCACTTACCCCCTCCCTGCCTGTGTGCGCACCGTATCCCCGCCACTTACCCCCTCCCTGCCCGTGTGCGTTCCGTTTCCCGCCACTTACCCCTTCCCGGCCTGTGTGCGCACCGTATCCCCGCCACTTACCCCCTCCCTGCCCGTGTGCGCACCGTATCCCGCCACTTACCCTCTCCCTGCCCGTGTGCGCACCGTATCCCGCCTCTTACCCCCTCCCTGCAAGTGTGCGCACCGTATCCCCGCCACTTACCCCCTCCCTGCCCGTGTACGCACCGTATCCCCGCCACTTACCCCCTCCCTGCCCGTGTGCGCACCGTATCCCCGCCACTTACCCCCTCCCTGCCCGTGTGCGCACCGTATCCCCGCCACTTACCCCCTCCCTGCCCGTGTGCGCACCGTATCCCGCCACTTACCCTCTCCCTGCCCGTGTGCGCACCGTATCCCGCCACTTACCCCCTCCCTGCCCGTGTGCGCATCGTATCCCCGCCACTTACCCCCTCCCTGCCCGTGTGCGCACCGTATCCCCGCCACTTACCCCCTCCCTGCCCGTGTGCGCACCGTATCCCCGACACTTACCCCCTCCCTGCCCGTGTGCGCACCGTATCCCCGCCACTTACCCCCTCCCTGCCCGTGTGCGCACCGTATCCCCGCCACTTACCCCCTCCCTGCCCGTGTGCGCACCGTATCCCGCCACTTACCCCCTCCCTGCCCGTGTGCGCACCGTATCCCCGCCACTTACCCCCTCCCTGCCCGTGTGCGCACCGTATTCCCGACACTTACCCCTCCCTGCCCGTGTGCGCACCGTATCCCGCCACTTACCCCCTCCCTGCCTGTGTGCGCACCGTATCCCCGCCACTTACCCCCTCCCTGCCTGTGTGCGCACCGTATCCCGCCACTTACCCCCTCCCTGCCCGTGTGCGCACCGTATCCCGCCACTTACCCCCTCCCTGCCTGTGTGCGCACCGTATCCCGCCACTTACCCCCTCCCTGCCCGTGTGCGCACCGTATCCCGCCACTTACCCCCTCCCTGCCCGTGTGCGCACCGTATTCCCGACACTTACCCCTCCCTGCCCGTGTGCGCACCGTATCCCGCCACTTACCCCCTCCCTGCCTGTGTGCGCACCGTATCCCCGCCACTTACCCCCTCCCTGCCTGTGTGCGCACCGTATCCCGCCACTTACCCCCTCCCTGCCCGTGTGCGCACCGTATCCCGCCACTTACCCCCTCCCTGCCTGTGTGCGCACCGTATCCCGCCACTTACCCCCTCCCTGCCCGTGTGCGCACCGTATCCCGCCACTTACCCCCTCCCTGCCCGTGTGCGCACCGTATCCCGCCACTTACCCCCTCCCTGCCCGTGTGCGCACCGTATCCCGCCACTTACCCCTCCCTGCCCGTGTGCGCACCGTATCCCCGCCACTTACCCCCTCCCTGCCCGTGTGCGCACCGTATCCCGCCACTTACCCCCTCCCTGCCTGTGTGCGCACCGTATCCCGCCACTTACACCCTCCCTGCCTGTGTGCGCACCGTATCCCCGCCACTTACCCCCTCCCTGCCCGTGTGCGCACCGTATCCCGCCACTTACCCCCTCCCTGCCCGTGTGCGCACCGTATCCCCGCCACTTACCCCCTCCCTGCCTGTGTGCGCACCGTATCCCGCCACTTACACCCTCCCTGCCCGTGTGCGCACTGTATCCCCGCCACTTACCCCCTCCCTGCCCGTGTGCGCACCGTATCCCGCCACTTACCCCCCTCCCTGCCCGTGTGCGCACTGTATCCCCGCCACTTACCCCCTCCCTGCCCGTGTGCGCACCGTATTCCGCCACTTACCCCCTCCCTGCCCGTGTGCGCACCGTATCCCCGCCACTTACCCCCTCCCTGCCCGTGTGCGCACCGTATCCCGCCACTTACCCCCTCCCTGCCCGTGTGCGCACCGTATCCCGCCACTTACCCCTTCCCGGCCTGTGTGCGCACCGTATCCCCGCCACTTACCCCCTGCCCTGCCGTGTGCGCACCGTATCCCGCCACTTACCCCCTCCCTGCCCGTGTGCGCACCGTATCCCGCCACTTACCCCCTCCCTGCCCGTGTGCGCACCGTATCCCCGCCACTTACCCCCTCCCTGCCCGTGTGCGCACCGTATCCCTGCCACTTACCCCCTCCCTGCCCGTGTGCGCACCGTATCCCCGCCACTTACCCCTCCCTGCCCATGTGCGCACCGTATCCCGCCTCTTATCCCCTCCCTGCCCGTGTGCGCACCGTATCCCCGCCACTTAGCTCCTCCCTGCCTGTGTGCGCACCGTATCCCCGCCACTTACCCCCTCCCTGCCCGTGTGCGCACCGTATCCCGCCACTTACCCCCTCCCTGCCCGTGTGCGCACCGTATCCCCCGCCACTTACCTCCTCCCTGCCCGTGTGCGCACCGTATCCCCGCCACTTACCCCCTCCCTGCCCGTGTGCGCACCGTATCCCGCCACTTACCCCCTCCCTGCCCGTATGCACACCGTATCCCGCCACTTACCCCCTCCCTGCCCGTGTGCGCATCGTATCCCGCCACTTACCCCCCTCCCTGCCCGTGTGCGCACCGTATCCCGCCACTTACCCCCTCCCTGCCCGTGTGCGCACCGTATCCCCGCCACTTACCCCCTCCCTGCCCGTGTGCGCACCGTATCCCGCCACTTACCCCCTCCCTGCCCGTGTGCGCACCGTATCCCGCCACTTACCCCCTCCCTGCCCGTGTGCGCATCGTATCCCGCCACTTACCCCCTCCCTTCCCGTGTGCGCACCGTATCCCGCCACTTACCCCCTCCCTGCCCGTGTGCGCACCGTATCCCCGCCACTTACCCCCTCCTGCCCGTGTGCGCACCGTATCCCGCCACTTACCCCCTCCCTGCCTGTGTGCGCACCGTATCCCGCCACTTACCCCCTCCCTGCCTGTGTGCGCACCGTATCCCGCCTCTTACCCCCCTCCCTGCCCGTGTGCGCACTGTATCCCACCACTTACCCCTCCCTGCCCGTGTGCGCACCGTATCCCCGCCACTTACCCCCTCCCTGCCCGTGTGCGCACCGTATCCCCGCCACTTACCCCCTCCCTGCCCGTGTGCGCACCGTATCCCGCCTCTTACCCCCTCCCTGCCTGTGTGCGCACCGTATCCCGCCTCTTACCCCCTCCCTGCCCGTGTGCGCACTGTATCCCACCACTTACCCCTCCCTGCCCGTGTGCGCACCGTATCCCCGCCACTTACCCCCTCCCTGCCCGTGTGCGCACCGTATCCCCGCCACTTAGCTCCTCCCTGCCCGTGTGCGCACTGTATCCCCGCCACTTACCCCCTCCCTGCCTGTGTGCGCACCGTATCCCCGCCACTTACCCCCTCCCTGCCCGTGTGCGCACTGTATCCCCGCCACTTACCCCCCTCCCTGCCCGTGTGCGCACCGTATCCCGCCACTTACCCCCCTCCCTGCCCGTGTGCGCACCGTATCCCGCCACTTACCCCCTCCCTGCCCGTGTGCGCACCGTATCCCGCCACTTACCCCCCTCCCTGCCTGTGTGCGCACCGTATCCCGCCTCTTACCCCCTCCCTGCCCGTGTGCGCACTGTATCCCACCACTTACCCCTCCTGCCCGTGTGCGCACCGTATCCCCGCCACTTACCCCCTCCCTGCCCGTGTGCGCACCGTATCCCCGCCACTTAGCTCCTCCCTGCCCGTGTGCGCACCGTATCCCCGCCACTTACCCCCTCCCTGCCCGTGTGCGCACCGTATCCCCCGCCACTTACCCCCTCCCTGCCTGTGTGCGCACCGTATCCCCACCACTTACCCCATCCCTGCCTGTGTGCGCACCGTATCCCCGCCACTTACCCCCTCCCTGCCCGTGTGCGCACCGTATCCCCGCCACTTACCCCCTCCCTGCCCGTGTGCGCACCGTATCCCCGCCACTTACCCCCTCCCTTCCCGTGTGCGCACCGTATCCCGCCTCTTACCCCCTCCCTGCCCGTGTGCGCACCGTATCCCGCCACTTACCCCCTCCCTGCCCGTGTGCGCACTGTATCCCCGCCACTTACCCCCTCCCTGCCCGTGTGCGCACTGTATCCCCGCCACTTACCCCCTCCCTGCCCGTGTGTGCACCGTATCCCGCCACTTACCCCCTCCCTGCCCGTGTGCGCACCGTATCCCCGACACTTACCCCCTCCCTGCCCGTGTGCGCACCGTATCCCCGCCACTTACCCTCTCCCTGCCCGTGTGCGCACCGTATCCCCGCCACTTACCCTCTCCCTGCCCGTGTGCGCACCGTATCCCCGCCACTTACCCTCTCCCTGCCCGTGTGCGCACCGTATCCCCGCCACTTACCCCCTCCCTGCCTGTGTGCGCACCGTATCCCGCCACTTACCCCCTCCCTGCCCGTGTGCGCACCTTATCCCGCCACTTACCCTCTCCCTGCCCGTGTGCGCACCGTATCCCCGCCACTTACCCCCTCCCTGCCCGTGTGCGCACCGTATCCCCGCCACTTACCCCCTCCCTGCCCGTGTGCGCACCGTATCCCCGCCACTTACCCCCTCCCTGCCCGTGTGCGCACCGTATCCCGCCACTTACCCCCTCCCTGCCCGTGTGCGCACCGTATCCCGCCACTTACCCCCTCCCTGCCTGTGTGCGCACCGTATCCCGCCACTTACCCTCTCCCTGCCCGTGTGCGCACCGTATCCCGCCACTTACCCCCTCCCTGCCCGTGTGCGCACCGTATCCCGCCACTTACCCCCTCCCTGCCCGTGTGCGCACCGTATCCCGCCACTTACCCCCTCCCTGCCCGTGTGCGCACCGTATCCCGCCACTTACCCCCTCCCTGCCTGTGTGCGCACCGTATCCCGCCACTTACCCTCTCCCTGCCCGTGTGCGCATCGTATCCCGCCACTTACCCTCCCCCTGCCCGTGTGCGCAATGTATCCCCGCCACTTACCCCTTCCCGGCCTGTGTGCGCACCGTATCCCCGCCACTTACCCCCTCCCTGCCCGTGTGCGCACCGTATCCCCGCCACTTACCCTCTCCCTGCCCGTGTGCGCACCGTATCCCCGACACTTACCCCCTCCCTGCCCGTGTGCGCACCGTATCCCACCACTTACCCCCTCCCTGCCCGTGTGCGCACCGTATCCCCGCCACTTACCCCCTCCCTGCCCGTGTGCGCACCGTATCCCGCCACTTACCCCCTCCCTGCCCGTGTGCGCACCGTATCCCCGCCACTTACCCTCTCCCTGTCCGTGTGCGCACCGTATCCCCGCCACTTACCTCCTCCCTGCCCGTGTGCGCACCGTATCCCACCACTTACCCCCTCCCTGCCCGTGTGCGCACCGTATCCCCGCCACTTACCCCCTCCCTGCCCGTGTGCGCACCGTATCCCACCACTTACCCCCTCCCTGCCCGTGTGCGCACCGTATCCCACCACTTACCCCCTCCCTGCCCGTGTGCGCACCGTATCCCCGCCACTTACCCTCTCCCTGTCCGTGTGCGCACCGTATCCCGCCACTTACCCCCTCCCTGCCCGTGTGCGCACCGTATCCCCGCCACTTACCCCCTCCCTGCCCGTGTGCGCACCGTATCCCCGCCACTTACCCCCTCCCTGCTCGTGTGCGCACCGTATCCCCGCCACTTACCCCTCCCTGCCCGTGTGCGCACCGTATCCCCGCCACTTACCCCCTCCCTGCCCGTGTGCGCACCGTATCCCGCCTCTTACCCCCTCCCTGCCCGTGTGCGCACCGTATCCCCGCCACTTACCCCTTCCCTGCCCGTGTGCGCACCGTATCCCGCCACTTACCCCTTCCCTGCCTGTGTGCGCACCGTATCCCCGCCACTTACCCTCTCCCTGCCCGTGTGCGCACCGTATCCCGCCTCTTACCCCCTCCCTGCCCGTGTGCGCACCGTATCCCCGCCACTTACCCCTCCCTGCCCGTGTGCGCACCGTATCCCCGCCACTTACCCCTTCCCTGCCCGTGTGCGCACCGTATCCCGCCACTTACCCCTTCCCTGCCCGTGTGCGCACCGTATCCCCGCCACTTACCCCCTCCCTGCCCGTGTGCGCACCGTATCCCGCCACTTACCCCTCCCTGCCCGTGTGCGCACCGTATCCCGCCACTTACCCCCTCCCTGCCCGTGTGCGCACCGTATCCCCGCCACTTACCCTCTCCCTGCCCGTGTGCGCACCGTATCCCCGCCACTTACCCCCTCCCTGCCCGTGTGCGCACCGTATCCCCGCCACTTACCCCCTCCCTGCCCGTGTGCGCACCGTATCCCGCCACTTACCCCCTCCCTGCCCGTGTGCGCACCGTATCCCGCCACTTACCCCCTCCCTGCCCGTGTGCGCACCGTATCCCGCCACTTACCCTCTCCCTGCCCGTGTGCGCACCGTATCCCGCCACTTACCCCCTCCCTGCCCGTGTGCGCACCGTATCCCCGCCACTTACCCCCTCCCTGCCCGTGTGCGCACCGTATCCCCGCCACTTACCCCTCCCTGCACGTGTCCGCACCGTATCCCCGCCACTTACCCCCTCCCTGCCCGTGTGCGCACCGTATCCCCGCCACTTACCCCCTCCCTGCCCGTGTGCGCACCGTATCCCCGCCACTTACCCCCTCCCTGCCCGTGTGCGCACCGTATCCCCGCCACTTACCCCCTCCCTGCCCGTGTGCGCACCATATCCCGCCACTTACCCCCTCCCTGCCCGTGTGCGCACCGTATCCCCGCCACTTACCCCCTCCCTGCCCGTGTGCGCACCGTATCCCGCCACTTACCCCCTCCCTGCCCGTGTGCGCACTGTATCCCCGCCACTTACCCCCTCCCTGCCCGTGTCCGCACCGTATCCCCGCCACTTACCCCCTCCCTGCTCGTGTGCGCACCGTATCCCGCCACTTACCCCCTCCCTGCCCGTGTGCGCACTGTATCCCCGCCACTTACCCCCTCCCTGCCCGTGTGCGCACCGTATCCCGCCACTTACCCCTCCCTGCCCGTGTTCGCATCCGTATCCCCGCCACTTACCCCCTCCCTGCCCGTGTGCGCACCGTATCCCCGCCACTTACCCCCTCCCTGCCCGTGTGCGCACCGTATCCCGCCACTTACCTTCTCCCGGCCCGTGTGCGCACCGTATCCCCGCCACTTACCCCCTCCCTGCCCGTGTGCGCACCGTATCCCCGCCACTTACCCCCTCCCTGCCCGTGTGCGCACCGTATCCCCGCCACTTACCCCCTCCCTGCCCGTGTGCGCACCGTATCCCCGCCACTTACCCTCTCCCTGCCCGTGTGTGCACCGTATCCCCGCCACTTACCCCCTCCCTGCCCGTGTGCGCACCGTATCCCCGCCACTTACCCCCTCCCTGCCCGTGTTCGCACCGTATCCCGCCACTTACCCCTCCCTGCCCGTGTGCGCACCGTATCCCTGCCACTTACCCCCTCCCTGCCCGTGTGCGCACCGTATCCCGCCACTTACCCCCTCCCTGCCCGTGTGCGCACTGTATCCCCGCCACTTACCCCCTCCCTGCCCGTGTGCGCACCGTATCCCTGCCACTTACCCCCTCCCTGCCCGTGTGCGCACCGTATCCCGCCACTTACCCCCTCTCTGCCCGTGTGCGCACCGTATCCCCGCCACTTACCCCTCCCTGCCCGTGTGCGCACCGTATCCCCGCCACTTACCCCCTCCCTGCCCGTGTGCGCACCGTATCCCGCCACTTACCCCCTCCCTGCCCGTGTGCGCACCGTATCCCGCCACTTACCCCTTCCCTGCCCGTGTGCGCACCGTATCCCTGCCACTTACCCCCTCCCTGCCCGTGTGCGCACCGTATCCCGCCACTTACCCCCTCTCTGCCCGTGTGCGCACCGTATCCCGCCACTTACCCCCTCCCTGCCCGTGTGCGCACCGTATCCCGCCACTTACCCCCTCCCTGCCTGTGTGCGCACCGTATCCCCGCCACTTACCCCCTCCCTGCCTGTGTGCGCACCGTATCCCGCCACTTACCCCCTCCCTGCCCGTGTGCGCACCGTATCCCCGCCACTTACCCCCTCCCTGTCCGTGTGCGCCCGTATCCCCGCCACTTACCTCCTCCCTGCCCGTGTGCGCACCGTATCCCGCCACTTACCCCTCCCTGCCCGTGTTCGCACCGTATCCCCGCCACTTACCCCCTCCCTGCACGTGTGCGCACCGTATCCCCGCCACTTACCCCCTCCCTGCCCGTGTGCGCACCGTATCCCCGCCACTTACCCCCTCCCTGCCCGTGTGCGCACCGTATCCCCGCCACTTACCCCCTCCCTGCCCGTGTGCGCACCGTATCCCCGCCACTTACCCCCTCCCTGCCCGTGTGCGCACCGTATCCCCGCCACTTACCCCCTCCCTGCCCGTGTGCGCACCGTATCCCCGCCACTTACCGCCTCCCTGCCCGTGTTCGCACCGTATCCCCGCCACTTACCCCCTCCCTGCCCGTGTGCGCACCGTATCCCCGCCACTTACCCCTCCCTGCCCGTGTTCGCACCGTATCCCCGCCACTTACCCTCTCCCTGCCCGTGTGCGCACCGTATCCCCGCCACTTACCCCCTCCCTGCCCGTGTGCGCACCGTATCCCGCCACTTACCCCCTCCCTGCCCGTGTGCGCATCATATCCCCGCCACTTACCCCCTCCCTGCCCGTGTGCGCACCGTATCCCCGCCACTTACCCCCTCCCTGCCCGTGTGCGCACCGTATCCCCACCACTTACCCCCTCCCTGCCTGTGTGCGCACCGTATCCCGCCACTTACCCCCTCCCTGCCCGTGTGCGCACCGTATCCCACCACTTACCCCCTCCCTGCCCGTGTGCGCACCGTATCCCGCCACTTACCCCCTCCCTGCCCGTGTGCGCACCGTATCCCCGCCACTTACCCCCTCCCTGCCCGTGTGCGCACCGTATCCCCACCACTTACCCCCTCCCTGCCTGTGTGCGCACCGTATCCCGCCACTTACCCCCTCCCTGCCCGTGTGCGCACCGTATCCCACCACTTACCCCCTCCCTGCCCGTGTGCGCACCGTATTCCCGACACTTACCCCCTCCCTGCCCGTGTGCGCACCGTATCCCCACCACTTACCCCCTCCCTGCCTGTGTGCGCACCGTATCCCGCCACTTACCCCCTCCCTGCCCGTGTGCGCACCGTATCCCACCACTTACCCCCTCCCTGCCCGTGTGCGCACCGTATCCCGCCACTTACCCCCTCCCTGCCCGTGTGCGCACCGTATCCCCGCCACTTACCCCCTCCCTGCCCGTGTGCGCACCGTATCCCCGCCACTTACCCCCTCCCTGCCTGCGTGTGCACCGTATCCCCGCCACTTACCCCCTCCCTGCCTGCGTGTGCACCGTATCCCCGCCACTTACCCCCTCCCTGCCCGTGTGCGCACCGTATCCCCGCCACTTACCCCCTCGCTGCCCGTGTGCGCACCGTATCCCCGCCACTTACCCCCTCCCTGCCCGTGTGCGCACCGTATCCCCGCCACTTACCCTCTCCCTGCCCGTGTGCGCACCGTATCCCCGCCACTTACCCCCTCCCTGCCCGTGTGCGCACCGTATCCCCGCCACTTACCCCCTCCCTGCCCGTGTGCGCACCGTATCCCGCCACTTACCCTCTCCCTGCCTGTGTGCGCACCGTATCCCCGCCACTTACCCGCTCCCTGTCCGTGTGCGCACCGTATCCCGCCACTTACCCCTCCCTGCCCGTGTGCGCACCGTATCCCCGCCACTTACCCCCTCCCTGCCCGTGTGCGCACCGTATCCCGCCACTTACCCCCTCCCTGCCCGTGTGCGCACCGTATCCCGCCACTTACCCCCTCCCTGCCCGTGTGCGCACCGTATCCCCGCCACTTACCCCCTCCCTGCCCGTGTGCGCACCGTATCCCGCCACTTACCCCCTCCCTGCCCGTGTGCGCATCGTATCCCCGCCACTTACCCCCTCCCTGCCCGTGTGCGCACCGTATCCCGCCACTTACCCCCTCCCTGCCCGTGTGCGCACCGTATCCCCGCCACTTACCCCCTCCCTGCCCGTGTGCGCACCATATCCCGCCACTTACCCCCTCCCTGCCCGTGTGCGCACCGTATCCCGCCACTTACCCCCTCCCTGCCCGTGTGCGCACCGTATCCCGCCACTTACCCCCTCCCTGCCCGTGTGCGCACCATATCCCGCCACTTACCCCCTCCCTGCCCGTGTGCGCACCGTATCCCCGCCACTTACCCCCTTCCTGCCCGTGTGCGCACCGTATCCCCGCCACTTACCCCCTCCCTGCCCGTGTGCGCACCGTATCCCCGCCACTTACCCCCTCCCTGCCCGTGTGCGCACCATATCCCGCCACTTACCCCCTCCCTGCCCGTGTGCGCACCGTATCCCCGCCACTTACCCCCTCCCTGCCCGTGTGCGCACCGTATCCCGCCACTTACCCCCTCCCTGCCCGTGTGCGCACCATATCCCGCCACTTACCCCCTCCCTGCCCGTGTGCGCACCGTATCCCCGCCACTTACCCCCTCCCTGCCCGTGTGCGCTCCGTATCCCCGCCACTTACCCCCTCCCTGCCCGTGTGCGCACCGTATCCCGCCACTTACCCCCTCCCTGCCCGTGTGCGCACCGTATCCCGCCACTTACCCCCTCCCTGCCCGTGTGCGCACCGTATCCCGCCACTTACCCCCTCCCTGCCCGTGTGCGCACCGTATCCCGCCACTTACCCCCTCCCTGCCCGTGTGCGCACCGTATCCCCGCCACTTACCCCCTCCCTGCCCGTGTGCGCACCGTATCCCCGCCACTTACCCTCTCCCTGCCCGTGTGCGCACCGTATCCCGCCACTTACCCCCTCCCTGCCTGTGTGCGCACCGTATCCCCGCCACTTACCCCCTCCCTGCCCGTGTGCGCACCGTATCCCGCCACTTACCCCCTCCCTGCCCGTGTGCGCACCGTATCCCCGCCACTTACCCCCTCCCTGCCCGTGTGCGCACCGTATCCCGCCACTTACCCCCTCCCTGCCCGTGTGCGCACCGTATCCCGCCACTTACCCCCTCCCTGCCCGTGTGCGCACCGTATCTCCGCCACTTACCCCCTCCCTGCCCGTGTGCGCACCGTATCCCCGCCACTTACCCTCTCCCTGCCCGTGTGCGCACCGTATCCCGCCACTTACCCCCTCCCTGCCTGTGTGCGCACCGTATCCCCGCCACTTACCCCCTCCCTGCCCGTGTGCGCACCGTATCCCGCCACTTACCCCCTCCCTGCCCGTGTGCGCACCGTATCCCCGCCACTTACCCTCTCCCTGCCCGTGTGCGCACCGTATCCCGCCACTTACCCCCTCCCTGCCTGTGTGCGCACCGTATCCCCGCCACTTACCCCCTCCCTGCCCGTGTGCGCACCGTATCCCGCCACTTACCCCCTCCCTGCCTGTGTGCGCACCGTATCCCCGCCACTTACCCCCTCCCTGCCCGTGTGCGCACCGTATCCCGCCACTTACCCCCTCCCTGCCCGTGTGCGCACCATATCCCGCCACTTACCCCCTCCCTGCCCGTGTGCGCACCGTATCCCCGCCACTTACCCCCTCCCTGCCCGTGTGCGCACCGTATCCCACCACTTACCCCCTCCCTGCCCGTGTGCACCCCGTATCCCCGCCACTTACCCCCTCCCTGCCCGTGTGCGCACCGTATCCCCGCCACTTACCCCCTCCCTGCCCGTGTGCGCACCATATCCCGCCACTTACCCCCTCCCTGCCCGTGTGCGCACCGTATCCCCGCCACTTACCCCTCCCTGCCTGCGTGTGCACCGTATCCCCACCACTTACCCTCTCCCTGCCCGTGTGCGCACCGTATCCCCGCCACTTACCCCTCCCTGCCTGCGTGTGCACCGTATCCCCACCACTTACCCTCTCCCTGCCCGTGTGCGCACCGTATCCCCGCCACTTACCCCCTCCCTGCCTGTGTGCGCATCGTATCCCCGCCACTTACCCCCTCCCTGCCCGTGTGCGCACCGTATCCCCGCCACTTACCCCCTCCCTGCTCGTGTGCGCACCGTATCCCCGCCACTTACCCTCTCCCTGCCCGTGTGCGCACCGTATCCCGCCACTTACCCCCTCCCTGCCCGTGTGCGCACCGTATCCCCGCCACTTACCCCCTCCCTGCCCGTGTGCGCACCGTATCCCGCCACTTACCCCCTCCCTGCCCGTGTGCGCACCGTATCCCCGCCACTTACCCCCTCCCTGCCCGTGTGCGCACCGTATCCCCGCCACTTACCCCCTCCCTGCCTGTGTGCGCACCGTATCCCGCCACTTACCCGCTCCCTGTCCGTGTGCGCACCGTATCCCGCCACTTACCCCCTCCCTGCCCGTGTGCGCACCGTATCCCCGCCACTTACCCCCTCCCTGCCCGTGTGCGCACCGTATCCCGCCACTTACCCCCTCCCTGCCCGTGTGCGCATCGTATCCCCGCCACTTACCCCCTCCCTGCCCGTGTGCGCACCGTATCCCGCCACTTACCCCCTCCCTGCCCGTGTGCGCATCGTATCCCCGCCACTTACCCCCTCCCTGCCCGTGTGCGCACCGTATCCCCGCCACTTACCCCCTCCCTGCCCGTGTGCGCACCATATCCCGCCACTTACCCCCTCCCTGCCCGTGTGCGCACCGTATCCCGCCACTTACCCCCTCCCTGCCCGTGTGCGCACCGTATCCCGCCACTTACCCCCTCCCTGCCCGTGTGCGCACCATATCCCGCCACTTACCCCCTCCCTGCCCGTGTGCGCACCGTATCCCCGCCACTTACCCCCTCCCTGCCCGTGTGCGCACCATATCCCGCCACTTACCCCCTCCCTGCCCGTGTGCGCACCGTATCCCCGCCACTTACCCCCTCCCTGCCCGTGTGCGCACCGTATCCCGCCACTTACCCCCTCCCTGCCCGTGTGCGCACCATATCCCGCCACTTACCCCCTCCCTGCCCGTGTGCGCACCGTATCCCCGCCACTTACCCCCTCCCTGCCCGTGTGCGCTCCGTATCCCCGCCACTTACCCCCTCCCTGCCCGTGTGCGCACCGTATCCCGCCACTTACCCCCTCCCTGCCCGTGTGCGCACCGTATCCCGCCACTTACCCCCTCCCTGCCCGTGTGCGCACCGTATCCCGCCACTTACCCCTCCCTGCCCGTGTGCGCACCGTATCCCCGCCACTTACCCCCTCCCTGCCCGTGTGCGCACCGTATCCCCGCCACTTACCCCTCCCTGCCCGTGTGCGCACCGTATCCCGCCACTTACCCCCTCCCTGCCCGTGTGCGCACCGTATCCCCGCCACTTACCCCCTCCCTGCCCGTGTGCGCACCGTATCCCCGCCACTTACCCTCTCCCTGCCCGTGTGCGCACCGTATCCCGCCACTTACCCCCTCCCTGCCTGTGTGCGCACCGTATCCCCGCCACTTACCCCCTCCCTGCCCGTGTGCGCACCGTATCCCGCCACTTACCCCCTCCCTGCCCGTGTGCGCACCGTATCCCCGCCACTTACCCTCTCCCTGCCCGTGTGCGCACCGTATCCCGCCACTTACCCCCTCCCTGCCTGTGTGCGCACCGTATCCCGCCACTTACCCCCTCCCTGCCCGTGTGCGCACCGTATCCCCGCCACTTACCCCCTCCCTGCTCGTGTGCGCACCGTATCCCCGCCACTTACCCCCTCCCTGCCCGTGTGCGCACCGTATTCCCGACACTTACCCCCTCCCTGCCCGTGTGTGCACCGTATCCCGCCACTTACCCCCTCCCTGCCCGTGTGCGCACCGTATCCCACCACTTACCCCCTCCCTGCCCGTGTGCACCCCGTATCCCCGCCACTTACCCCCTCCCTGCCCGTGTGCGCACCGTATCCCCGCCACTTACCCCCTCCCTGCCCGTGTGCGCACCGTATCCCCGCCACTTACCCCCTCCCTGCCTGTGTGCGCACCGTATCCCCGCCACTTACCCGCTCCCTGTCCGTGTGCGCATCGTATCCCGCCACTTACCCCCTCCCTGCCCGTGTGCGCACCGTATCCCGCCACTTACCCCCTCCCTGCCCGTGTGCGCACCGTATCCCGCCACTTACCCCCTCCCTGCCCGTGTGCGCACCGTATCCCCGCCACTTACCCCCTCCCTGCCCGTGTGCGCACCGTATCCCGCCACTTACCGCCTCCCTGCCCGTGTGCGCACCGTATCCCGCCACTTACCCCCTCCCTGCCCGTGTGCGCACCGTATCCCCGCCACTTACCCCCTCCCTGCCCGTGTGCGCACCGTATCCCGCCACTTACCCCCTCCCTGCCCGTGTGCGCATCGTATCCCCGCCACTTACCCCCTCCCTGCCCGTGTGCGCACCGTATCCCCGCCACTTACCCCCTCCCTGCCCGTGTGCGCTCCGTATCCCCGCCACTTACCCCCTCCCTGCCCGTGTGCGCACCATATCCCGCCACTTACCCCCTCCCTGCCCGTGTGCGCACCGTATCCCGCCACTTACCCCCTCCCTGCCCGTGTGCGCATCGTATCCCCGCCACTTACCCCCTCCCTGCCCGTGTGCGCACCGTATCCCCGCCACTTACCCCCTCCCTGACCGTGTGCGCACCATATCCCGCCACTTACCCCCTCCCTGCCCGTGTGCGCACCGTATCCCGCCACTTACCCCCTCCCTGCCCGTGTGCGCACCGTATCCCGCCACTTACCCCCTCCCTGTCCGTGTGCGCACCGTATCCCCGCCACTTACCCCCTCCCTGCCCGTGTGCGCACCGTATCCCGCCACTTACCGCCTCCCTGCCCGTGTGCGCACCGTATCCCGCCACTTACCCCCTCCCTGCCCGTGTGCGCACCGTATCCCCGCCACTTACCCCCTCCCTGCCCGTGTGCGCACCGTATCCCGCCACTTACCCCCTCCCTGCCCGTGTGCGCATCGTATCCCCGCCACTTACCCCCTCCCTGCCCGTGTGCGCACCGTATCCCCGCCACTTACCCCCTCCCTGCCCGTGTGCGCTCCGTATCCCCGCCACTTACCCCCTCCCTGCCCGTGTGCGCACCATATCCCGCCACTTACCCCCTCCCTGCCCGTGTGCGCACCGTATCCCGCCACTTACCCCCTCCCTGCCCGTGTGCGCATCGTATCCCCGCCACTTACCCCCTCCCTGCCCGTGTGCGCACCGTATCCCCGCCACTTACCCCCTCCCTGACCGTGTGCGCACCATATCCCGCCACTTACCCCCTCCCTGCCCGTGTGCGCACCGTATCCCCGCCACTTACCCCCTCCCTGCCCGTGTGCGCACCGTATCCCCGCCACTTACCCCCTCCCTGCCTGTGTGCGCACCGTATCCCGCCACTTACCCCCTCCCTGCCCGTGTGCGCACCGTATCCCGCCACTTACCCCCTCCCTGCCCGTGTGCGCACCGTATCCCGCCACTTACCCCCTCCCTGCCCGTGTGCGCACCATATCCCGCCACTTACCCCCTCCCTGCCCGTGTGCGCACCGTATCCCCGCCACTTACCCCCTCCCTGCCCGTGTGCGCACCATATCCCGCCACTTACCCCCTCCCTGCCCGTGTGCGCACCGTATCCCCGCCACTTACCCCCTCCCTGCCCGTGTGCGCACCGTATCCCGCCACTTACCCCCTCCCTGCCCGTGTGCGCACCATATCCCGCCACTTACCCCCTCCCTGCCTGTGTGCGCACCGTATCCCCGCCACTTACCCCCTCCCTGCCCGTGTGCGCACGTATCCCGCCACTTACCCCCTCCCTGCCCGTGTGCGCACCGTATCCCCGCCACTTACCCCCTCCCTGCCCGTGTGCGCTCCGTATCCCCGCCACTTACCCCCTCCCTGCCCGTGTGCGCACCGTATCCCGCCACTTACCCCCTCCCTGCCCGTGTGCGCACCGTATCCCGCCACTTACCCCCTCCCTGCCCGTGTGCGCACCGTATCCCCGCCACTTACCCTCTCCCTGCCCGTGTGCGCATCGTATCCCCGCCACTTACCCCCTCCCTGCCCGTGTGCGCACCGTATCCCGCCACTTACCCCCTCCCTGCCCGTGTGCGCACCGTATCCCGCCACTTACCCCCTCCCTGCCCGTGTGCGCACCGTATCCCCGCCACTTACCCTCTCCCTGCCCGTGTGCGCATCGTATCCCGCCACTTACCCCCTCCCTGCCCGTGTGCGCACCGTATCCCCGCCACTTACCCCCTCCCTGCCCGTGTGCGCACCGTATCCCCGCCACTTACCCTCTCCCTGCCCGTGTGCGCACCGTATCCCGCCACTTACCCCCTCCCTGCCTGTGTGCGCACCGTATCCCCGCCACTTACCCCCTCCCTGCCCGTGTGCGCACCGTATCCCGCCACTTACCCCCTCCCTGCCCGTGTGCGCACCGTATCCCCGCCACTTACCCTCTCCCTGCCCGTGTGCGCACCGTATCCCGCCACTTACCCCCTCCCTGCCTGTGTGCGCACCGTATCCCCGCCACTTACCCCCTCCCTGCCCGTGTGCGCACCGTATCCCGCCACTTACCCCCTCCCTGCCCGTGTGCGCACCATATCCCGCCACTTACCCCCTCCCTGCCTGTGTGCGCACCGTATCCCCGCCACTTACCCCCTCCCTGCCCGTGTGCGCACCGTATCCCCGCCACTTACCCCCTCCCTGCCCGTGTGCGCACCGTATCCCGCCACTTACCCCCTCCCTGCCCGTGTGCGCACCGTATCCCCGCCACTTACCCCCTCCCTGCCCGTGTGCGCACCGTATCCCCGCCACTTACCCCCTCCCTGCCCGTGTGCGCACCGTATCCCCGCCACTTACCCCCTCCCTGCCCGTGTGCGCACCGTATCCCCGCCACTTACCCCCTCCCTGCCTGTGTGCGCACCGTATCCCCGCCACTTACCCCCTCCCTGCCCGTGTGCGCACCGTATCCCGCCACTTACCGCCTCCCTGCCCGTGTGCGCACCGTATCCCGCCACTTACCCCCTCCCTGCCCGTGTGCGCACCGTATCCCCGCCACTTACCCCCTCCCTGCCCGTGTGCGCATCGTATCCCCGCCACTTACCCCCTCCCTGCCCGTGTGCGCACCGTATCCCCGCCACTTACCCCCTCCCTGCCCGTGTGCGCACCATATCCCGCCACTTACCCCCTCCCTGTCCGTGTGCGCACCGTATCCCCGCCACTTACCCCCTCCCTGCCCGTGTGCGCACCATATCCCGCCACTTACCCCCTCCCTGCCCGTGTGCGCACCGTATCCCCGCCACTTACCCCCTCCCTGCCCGTGTGCGCTCCGTATCCCCGCCACTTACCCCCTCCCTGCCCGTGTGCGCACCGTATCCCGCCACTTACCCCCTCCCTGCCCGTGTGCGCACCATATCCCGCCACTTACCCCCTCCCTGCCTGTGTGCGCACCGTATCCCCGCCACTTACCCCCTCCCTGCCCGTGTGCGCACCGTATCCCCGCCACTTACCCCCTCCCTGCCCGTGTGCGCACCGTATCCCGCCACTTACCCCCTCCCTGCCCGTGTGCGCACCGTATCCCCGCCACTTACCCCCTCCCTGCCCGTGTGCGCTCCGTATCCCCGCCACTTACCCCCTCCCTGCCCGTGTGCGCACCGTATCCCGCCACTTACCCCCTCCCTGCCCGTGTGCGCACCATATCCCGCCACTTACCCCCTCCCTGCCTGTGTGCGCACCGTATCCCCGCCACTTACCCCCTCCCTGCCCGTGTGCGCACCGTATCCCCGCCACTTACCCCCTCCCTGCCCGTGTGCGCACCGTATCCCGCCACTTACCCCCTCCCTGCCCGTGTGCGCACCGTATCCCGCCACTTACCCCCTCCCTGCCCGTGTGCGCACCGTATCCCCGCCACTTACCCCCTCCCTGCCCGTGTGCGCACCGTATCCCCGCCACTTACCCTCTCCCTGCCCGTGTGCGCACCGTATCCCGCCACTTACCCCCTCCCTGCCTGTGTGCGCACCGTATCCCCGCCACTTACCCCCTCCCTGCCCGTGTGCGCACCGTATCCCCGCCACTTACCCCCTCCCTGCCCGTGTGCGCACCGTATCCCTGCCACTTACCCCCTCCCTGCCCGTGTGCGCACCGTATCCCCGCCACTTACCCCCTCCCTGCCCGTGTGCGCACCGTATCCCCGCCACTTACCCCCTCCCTGCCCGTGTGCGCACCGTATCCCCGCCACTTACCCCCTCCCTGCCCGTGTGCGCACCGTATCCCCGCCACTTACCCTCTCCCTGCCCGTGTGCGCACCGTATCCCGCCACTTACCCCCTCCCTGCCTGTGTGCGCACCGTATCCCCGCCACTTACCCCCTCCCTGCCCGTGTGCGCACCGTATCCCCGCCACTTACCCCCTCCCTGCCCGTGTGCGCACCGTATCCCGCCACTTACCCCCTCCCTGCCCGTGTGCGCACCGTATCCCCGCCACTTACCCCCTCCCTGCCCGTGTGCGCACCGTATCCCGCCACTTACCCCCTCCCTGCCCGTGTGCGCACCGTATCCCCGCCACTTACCCCCTCCCTGCCCGTGTGCGCACCGTATCCCCGCCAGTTACCCCCTCCCTGCCCGTGTGCGCTCCGTATCCCCGCCACTTACCCCCTCCCTGCCCGTGTGCGCACCGTATCCCGCCACTTACCCCCTCCCTGCCCGTGTGCGCACCATATCCCGCCACTTACCCCCTCCCTGCCTGTGTGCGCACCGTATCCCCGCCACTTACCCCCTCCCTGCCCGTGTGCGCACCGTATCCCCGCCACTTACCCCCTCCCTGCCCGTGTGCGCACCGTATCCCGCCACTTACCCCCTCCCTGCCCGTGTGCGCACCGTATCCCGCCACTTACCCCCTCCCTGCCCGTGTGCGCTCCGTATCCCCGCCACTTACCCCCTCCCTGCCCGTGTGCGCACCGTATCCCGCCACTTACCCCCTCCCTGCCCGTGTGCGCACCATATCCCGCCACTTACCCCCTCCCTGCCTGTGTGCGCACCGTATCCCCGCCACTTACCCCCTCCCTGCCCGTGTGCGCACCGTATCCCCGCCACTTACCCCCTCCCTGCCCGTGTGCGCACCGTATCCCGCCACTTACCCCCTCCCTGCCCGTGTGCGCACCGTATCCCGCCACTTACCCCCTCCCTGCCCGTGTGCGCACCGTATCCCCGCCACTTACCCCCTCCCTGCCCGTGTGCGCACCGTATCCCCGCCACTTACCCTCTCCCTGCCCGTGTGCGCACCGTATCCCGCCACTTACCCCCTCCCTGCCTGTGTGCGCACCGTATCCCCGCCACTTACCCCCTCCCTGCCCGTGTGCGCACCGTATCCCCGCCAGTTACCCCCTCCCTGCCCGTGTGCGCACCGTATCCCGCCACTTACCCCCTCCCTGCCCGTGTGCGCATCGTATCCCCGCCACTTACCCCCTCCCTGCCCGTGTGCGCACCGTATCCCGCCACTTACCCCCTCCCTGTCCGTGTGCGCACCGTATCCCCGCCACTTACCCCCTCCCTGCCCGTGTGCGCACCGTATCCCGCCACTTACCCCCTCCCTGCCCGTGTGCGCACCGTATCCCGCCACTTACCCCCTCCCTGCCTGTGTGCGCACCGTATCCCCGCCACTTACCCCCTCCCTGCCCGTGTGCGCACCGTATCCCGCCACTTACCCCCTCCCTGCCCGTGTGCGCACCGTATCCCACCACTTACCCCCTCCCTGCCCGTGTGCACCCCGTATCCCCGCCACTTACCCCCTCCCTGCCCGTGTGCGCACCGTATCCCCGCCACTTACCCTCTCCCTGCCCGTGTGCGCACCGTATCCCACCACTTACCCCCTCCCTGCCCGTGTGCGCACCGTATCCCGCCACTTACCCCCTCCCTGCCTGTGTGCGCACCGTATCCCCGCCACTTACCCCCTCCCTGCCCGTGTGCGCACCGTATCCCGCCACTTACCCCCTCCCTGCCCGTGTGCGCACCGTATCCCACCACTTACCCCCTCCCTGCCCGTGTGCACCCCGTATCCCCGCCACTTACCCCCTCCCTGCCCGTGTGCGCACCGTATCCCGCCACTTACCCCCTCCCTGCCCGTGTGCGCACCGTATAC